>NC_135310.1:90604841-90911752 GCF_048772815.1 Callospermophilus lateralis | reverse complement strand
TGGACTTTGGAATGAAGCAGATTTGGTACAAATCTTTACTCTTTCAGGGATTTGTTCACAGACTTACTTCTAAACTATAAAAAGAGAACAATAAATAGGGTCACTGAAGAAAAATTTTATTTGAAAAATAAAATATATAAACCACTTAAGACTATGTATTGTATATAGTGATTTTAAATAATAAAAAAGATTCTATGAGGATAATGGAATAAGCTAAATACATTCTAAATTGAAAATAAATGTTTCAAAAAGAAGCTGCAATGAAATAAATCAGCATTTTATACACATAAATTTGACATATTAACTGTAATTATTCATAATGTGCTAGCATTAAATTATTCTTTAAATTTTTTTATAGATAGGATTGGTTATTTAAAAACATTCAGAAGTTGGAATAAAGTTTAATTAGAGATTATTTTTCATGTTTTAAAAATAATACGATTAAGCAATATTGCCTTCTAATTTAAACTAGCTTTAAATTTGGAGAAAGGGTGAAGAGGATATATAATGACATTTTCAATGAGTGACAGGCTTGTCTTGATGTGTTGCTGTGCTGTGAGTCTTGCTTTGGGAATCTTATAGGTGAAAATAATTTTTCCATGATTATTTTATCAGCTGAGTAATTTGATTCCATTAGATATAATGCAAAAGTTAACCTATCATCTTTCTATCCCATTCTAATACTCAATCCAAACTTTATCATTACAAAACTGTATGTCTTTGGTTCTTTGGTTATTTAACCTCTACAGGTCTTCTTTCAACAAATATTTTAAAACTACATACAATTCCAGTCCTCAGAGAGCATACGAGGAAATCAGAGGGCCAGGTACAGGAACATCTGTGAAATAAGGCAGAGGAATGTAGATTGTTTTTAAAGAAGCTCAAATTGTTCTCTGTCCTGTTTAAAGACAGGGGAGGGATTTTTTTTTTGGAGGGAAGAGGGGAAGGAAAGGAAGCATGTTATAGATAACACCTGAAATAAGCCTTGAATGATTGGCAGAATTTCAATAGCCATTTCACATTTCAACCAGAGGAAGCAACATGAGTAAGCGTGAGACATGCCCATTCTGTAGTTACAAGTCATTATACCTGGTTGCAGCGTAATGAACATTTTAAGGAACTGATAAGAGTAGATTAGAGTGTCACTGTTTATGGCCTTCAGTTTTAGAGAACGAATTTAATTCAGCAGGAAATAAGAAACTTCATGTTTCTCCAGGGAATGGGGAAAGAAATGGCCATGTGTTTTGTTGATGTTTTCTACAAACATTAATTAAAGAAACAATAAACCCCTAATTTCACAAATAATTATTTAATTACAATACTATAATAATTTTGTAAGTATATTTCTTTTGTAAGTATAATGCTCTTGTAAGTTTATTCCACTTTACATTTTCATATTATATTATCATTATATATGTTTGCAGATATTCTTTTTCTTACCAAATGTTAAAATCCAGGAGGTGGGGCCCATGTTCAACCTATCTGTGTGTACTCTGCAGTGCTTAACTAAGAGGCATTAAAAGGTATGTACTGAATGAATGAGCAGTTTAATTAATATCTGTTTCTTGGTGAATTCACTAGACTCAGTTTAAATGGTTTAAGTTGCATATTAGTTTTAATTTGAAAGATTCTTGTTGTAAATGTTGAAAACAGTATTTTAAGTCAATATCTTAGCTCTTTTAAGACTACTGCTTTATCAATATGCTAGAGAAAATATGCTACACTTTTTCATATTTGCTTTGTTGTTATTACAACAGTAATCATGTTCGCTGTATAAACTTGTATGTATTACAGATAAGCAAGAGGAAGAAATCAAAATCCCCATAATCCTAACCTAGAAATAGCCACAGTTACTGTTTTAGAGGAATTGATGATGCAGTCTACATGCATGTTTTTAAGTTTTTAATATGCATGGCTAATATGCCCTTTAGAAAGACTGAACTGTTTTATACTCCCCTTAGAGGTATAGAGAATGATCTTCACTTATGCCAACACCATGATAATTAATAATATTAATCCTGGCAAAATGGGATGAGGAAAATAGTTCCTTTACAAATGTGCCTTTCTTCAAATGCTAATTAAGTCGAATATTTGTTCATGAATTTATTGACCTTTTACATTTCTTTTGTGGTGTCTCTCTCTCTCTCTCTCTCTCTCTCTCTCTCTCTCTCTCTCTCTCTCTCTCCCTCTCCCTTTCCCTCTCCCTATTTTTCTACTTGGGAATTTCTCTCCCTCTAAAATTATTTTTGAGAACTGAATGCATGTTAATAAACAATATCCCTAGTCAGTCCCTTGTCTTTTATCATATTTCTCGTCAGCATCACTGATCTCTAGGAAGAGGGTCTAATAAACTAAATGAAAGTCACATCTGTGATTCCCCTCCTCCTCTCATTTCTAAACTGAGTATCACTAGCTAGAATGTCTTCCAGGAATGGAGCAAATATAAAAGGAACTAGTGGCACATTTATTTCTCTATGAGGAGAATTTTCAGAAAGAAGGATAAAACTAGAATTTGGAATTAAAAGATGCCCTAACCTACTTTTGACAATTACTAAGAATTTAGAACTATCACGAACACTTTCTTTTTACTCTTAAGAATATCACACGTAGTACTGGCCTAAAGAAGGACATAATGGGAAGTGCGTGCTAGCGATGACAAGTCAGCTTTGGTAATTACAGTTAACAGTAAGGTCTGTTCATCCACTACTGATGCATTGAAGTATTTCCATGGATATGTGTGGAAGTCATGTATGGCTGTGCCCCGTAAATTCAATAAAGAATGAATACTTTTATGGTTTGGTAGCTAAGAAGTTAGCTGGGGGCAATGCTGAAATTCTTTCTTCTTGAAAAATGGAAACTATGTAGGGGAGGAAAGTGAAAGAAATTATAAAAGAGAAAAAGAAAAGCTGCCTGGAAGTACAGAACTACAGAAAAAAAGAAAGAGGGAAAAAAGAGATGTTAAACAGAAGACCTTGAGAAGTGAGGCTTAGAAGAAACATGTTCTTTAAATTTATTCTACCCAAATTATCAAAATATGGTACAATGTTCATTTTAAATTGTTCAGTTTATGTGAGGCATTACAAATATGGAACTACTTTTAATGCTTTAAATGGAATTTATTGTTCATTTGACATAAAAATAGTTAAATTTTGTCTTCCATGGGGCATAACTGTCAAAAGCAGTTTGTGCTTGTAAATCTTTTAAATGTTAAGTACACAAAGAAAGAGAGAGAGGGGGAGGGGGGGCGGTTGCTAAACTGGGTATTAGAAGCACTGGAAGCTATTTGTTGGAATTTAGAGTCCTGTCAGACTCCTCTATTATTTTCAGGTATTTGTTCACCAGTGGTAGTTTCAGAAGCAAGCAGAAAGTCTGATCATTTATAATTATATTTGACTTAGATAAATAAAAGGTGTTTGGTTAATGGCTCTTTCTACCCAAAGTCAGTTTAAACTTCAATAAAAGAATTGGATAAAACTCCAAAACCTAGGAATACAAGTTGTGATCATGAAACCAGTCTAGATTCCAACCCTTTCCTGAGAGAAAATAGATAAATCTTTAGTGATCTAGGGCTGTTGATGTACCTGGGAACTAAGTAAGCATCAGATAATAATAATTTCAAATTTTATTTATAATCGTTTCTCACTCTTCCAAAACTTAGTTTGGTTCTATGTTATGAATGAGCAAAGGAGCATTTTGAGATAGAAACAAAAATATAGATTGTGAAATTATTAAAACACCTATGAGATAATGCTAAAATTAAGATGATTTATTTGTATTAAGACATAAACTAGAGACAAAATTGTGAGCTTCCTATTAGGTAGTTTTAAGACCTTATTTTAAATAGCATCAATCAATTAAATATAGGTAGGTAAATTTACAAGTGTGAGGAAAAACAAAACCCTAATGCTCTTGGTTCAACTCAGTAGCAGATACATAAAACATAATTACTAGGGAGAAAAAATTTGAATAAGAATAATGCTTTAAAATAATAAGAAATGACCACCAAATGCCTAATGAAAAAGCTTGTGAATCACGGTTTTCAAGTGGCCCTTTGAGCTGACCGACTTCTGGTAGCTTCTGTCCTTGGCTTCTTTCCACAATCAACCAAAAATGAGAAATAAAATCATACGAGAAGGAAACATCTCAGGCGATTTTAAGTCCTGACATACAAACATAGTTTGGATCACTATGGATGTAAATACTAAAACTGCAAGTATTTTAATTAGAATCAAAGGCTTAAAAACCACTAGTTAACACTTGCAGTTAATGGGTTCACTCTAATGAAGTGAAAATGAGCTGGCTTTCAAATTTTTTCTTAACATTTTAGTTTTTTGTAAGCCTGATTTCACTTATTCCCTGATTTGTGAACCCTGAAATGTGAAACTTATTTCTGTGGTGCAAAGGTAACTTTTAAGCTTAATGGTTTTCACCATTATAAATAAAATATAATTTATTTTCCCAACTGTGCCAATAACTAAAAACATTAAACCAAATGTTGTTACCTAATGCATATATGTCTACCATCAACGTATATACACCTACAAATATATATATGTCATATATATGTACTATATATACCTATATATGTATAATATCTACATACTCCTACACACACACACACACACACACACAGATTCCCAGAAAAATACCGCCTTCCATATTCAGAGATCTCAAAGAGTTTGAAGACCAAGATTTGTAGCCCCAATCTATAGAAAGATATGATATTTTTAAATCACAAAATACTTTGTGAATTCTGAGACAAATCAAGCCACACGAACCTATACACATGGGCATGATTAGAAGACAGGCAGATTCTCTTGATTAACTTTATATAAACTCCTGACATAAGAGAGAAAAATGAAACATAAACGATACCCCTTTTTAGCTCAACTGTTAAAAAGCCAATTATCCGCCTGTAAATTTATGCTACATATAATACTTCAAAGACACTTCTTCACAACCAGAAGTGAGAAACTAAGCATCTGCATTCATCCGTCATTCTATCGGTGAAACTGCTAATAAAACGCAAACCTGAATGACATTATTCCCAGGTCTAAGGCAACATTGTTGTAATTAAGGAAAACCTGTGCATGAGTTGGCTGAGTACAGTCTTGCGGAGTCCTTCGTCCTCACCGAGTGGGAGGGTCACACTGGGAAAGACTAATAAGGGCAGAGATGCGTCCCCCTTCCCCACTCACAGGGAGCTCACTCGGGCCACTCCTCGGCGGTGCGGCAGCCCTGTCCGGACTCCACTGCGCCTCAGAGGGGCTCAAACACAAATTCAAGGTAAGCTGCGCAGCTTTGCGTCCGGCCCTTTCACTTGATCTCTCTCACACATGCCCGGTCTGTGTCATCTGCTCATGTATCTGGTCATTTGCGTGAACCTGCTTCTCAAGAAAACATAAAAACTGCTACATATGTAAATATGTTTCGGTAGATAAATATGCATACCTGCAATTTATGCATTCCCATAGGTAGCTCAATGATGGGATCAAAAAAAAAAAAAAAAAAGGTCCGATACCATATGGCCACTTTAATATGCTACCTATAATGTGCATCGCGTTCTTATGTTCACATTATGCAGGCTTTGTGCGTTACACTTTAGTTCTAGGTGGTTTTTTCTGGCTATGTGTGATTGTGAAGCAGAACTATGAGCCATGCTGATGCGGGAGAAAATAGACATCAAATTAAAAAAAAAAAATCTGCGGGGATAAAGCCATAGAACGAATAATCCCAATATAAATTCACGCCGTTAGAGCTTTATTTTGATCTACGCCCAGAGATGTTCTCCAGTTGAGAGGTGTAAGCTAGCAGAAGCGAGGTTCCGGTGCCCTGCTCACTGGCCGGGTTACCTATTCGGACATGGGGACATTTCTCCCAAGTGCGGCTTCAGCTGGGCGGCAGGGGCGGCAGGGGGTTGGGGATCCAGGGCTCCAGCCACCCCAGCCCCCGCTTGCCCCGTGCGTCCGACCCTGCTCCTCAATTACCCTGCAGCAGACGCAGGGCCGCGGGACCCAGCGCCGCCGCCGCCGTCCTCGTGGCCGCGTCCGCCGCCGTCGCCGCCGCGGGAAGGTCCCGGTGCGGGCGCCGGGAGAACCGCCCAGCCTCGGCCGCCTCGGCTGCGAGCATCCAGCCGCCACCGCCGTCAACGCGTCCGCGCCGCCGCCACCGCTGCCGTGAGACGGGAGGCGGCGCCGCGCAGCCCAGCTAGGGCGCTGCAGGGTCCCGAAGAAGTTTGTTGGCCCGGAACCAAGCACGCCACCCGGCACGCTAGCTCGTTTGAAGCCGGCGGGCGTGTAAGCAAAACCCGCCCCATATCGATTATTGAGGGAGCTCCAAGTAGGAGATAGGGTGGGCAGATGGGCGGAAGGACAAGCCGAGTTATACACTTAGCCCCCAAAGAGCTGCATTTCCTGAAGGTAGAAAGGAAGAACGTTTTGCCGGCTTCAGGGGACAGTGAACTCGGAACCAAAACCAAAAGAAGGTGGCGTAAAATGTTGAAAAATACAGTTTAAATAGGACCATCCCAGGAATTTCTGTGGCTCAAGAACACCCACAGCTGGTGGGCGGGAAAATGGAAAGGTAGCGGAAATAAATTGTGCTAACACTTCCCGCCATCCCTGGGACCCTACTCCACCCAATTCCAAGACAGCTTAGTTCCCATCTGCTGCTTGGAGAAGTCTGAGGAGGAAAAAGATGTGAGGATGGTAGGGGCATTGAGTGGAGTTTTACTTTTAGGTCTGCCTGATTTGGAGTGGGTGAAATAAGCCCCTCCAACCCCTATCCTCCACCCCTACAGAGAAAAAAAAAATAAGAAAACAATGGTATCTCTCTCTCCTTACAAATCAAGTACTTCTTTAAGAGGTTAAAGAAAAACCCCTGCTGATACACATGGTCTTTCAGGATCTTCCGGCTAGTAGGTGAGCCAAACCTGTAGGACAAAGTAGACATCTTTGATGTGACCCTACAAAGCAGAAACCAGAGATGTGTAGGTGTTCAGGTGATGCAAAATGTAAATGCCCATTCTGGAGAAGGCTGATGAGTTCTTAAGGTAGGAATATCTCTTTAAGGTGAAAAAAAGGAGGTAGGCCACGTGGTTATAAAATAATTCTCTCCCTAGGGGATAGAAAATGTAGAAGGTCACTGACAGGTGCTTGCATGAAGTTTTGTCCAGGCTCAAAGTGGTGATGGTGGTGGGGGCGGTGAGGGGAGAGTGAGGTTTCCTGGAAAAGGAGGGAAAAGATGTGGCAATAGAAGAGAGTGAGTCTGATGTGGATAGATAACAGAAATATCAAAGAGGTGAAAGAAAACTGAATGTGATTGTCTCTGATTCTGAATCATTATCCAAGGGAACCATCCAAAATAGATGAAAGCCTGTGGTATTCTCTAGAAATGGAAATTTTCCATCTACTTTCTAGTTCTCCAGTGTAATCTCTTCTGATGCAATTTTAGTTCATTTTCTGAGACAGCAGAAATGTTCAGTGGGTACAGAGTGGATCTAGAGGTGAAAGATATGGAGCTAGAAACTACAATGGTGTGGCTAATTGGCATCGTAAATGCAAGTTCTAGTGAAAAATGGAAAATAACAGAAATACAAAGAATCAGGGGTATAGAGATGTCCTGAAAGGAAACTAGAACCAACAGAATCAGTGAGACCAGAGTGGGGTGGCTTGAGGCCAGCCATGTTGAAGACATGTATCTTAAGATAGGAGAATGAGAATAATAGGGCTTAGCAGAAGACAGCAAGCAGGGAGAACATTCCAGTCCGAAAGAATGGCATGTGTGAAGGCTTAGAGGTGGGAGCTAGCAGTCATGTGCCTGGTAAGATAGAGAATCCAAGCTAGGGTGAAACCTGAGAAGAGCAGAGCAGATGGCACCTGCCAAGGACAAGCTAAGAGGCAATGGGCTCTTTAGGGTGATATTGTGTAGGCCATAATAAGATAATGAGGTGAAAAAGTTGCATATTGGCTATGATAGAAAGATGGTGGATTTAAGAATGGACCAATCTGTGCATTTCTTATCATGCATAGATTGTGAATGGAAAAGGTTCTCTGATCCCTCTCCTTGAGAGAATTCAGATAGTCATGAGGTTGTATGAATTTTAGAAAGCTAGTAGAGTCCTGCAAATGGAAAAAAAATCTAGAAAAGTAGATGAATTAGGAAAATTATACAATGTTCATTTAAAATTTTAGATGACATTGGGTTGTTGATAAAGCCATAGAAAACAGGACAGGACAATTGCAATCAGAAAAAAATGTAGGTCAGCTGTGATGGTTGAAACTGAGCATAAGAAAAGTTGGTAGAGACAACTATAGTTCAGAGAAGTAAGTTAATTAAATAGACAGGTTGTTGAGAATGGAGAGACCTGGCTGAATATACTCAAAGGGAACCTGAGGTTTGAGACCATCTGGGAAGTAAGCACTAGTTTTGAAGTAGAGAAATCATGTAGGATCTTGAAGGAATGTGATAGAGTCACATACATAGTCAGTTTAGGAGAAATAAAAATGTTGGGAACAAGGGAATATGATTTCTATGGGGGCAAAGAGCAACTTCAGTAGTATTTTTTTTTGTCCCATTAAAAAACTCAAATTATATTCTCTGAGTCTTCTTTTAGTAATTTTCCTACACTTCCCTATAATTCTTTACCTATACTTCTCTATAATTCTATATCCTTCTACAGATGTTAAATTCATATCTGGATATATTAGCCATTCTTAATCTTTAATTTTTGTCCAAATATATCATTTTAGACTATAGCCATTTCTACAAACAGATCACATGATCACCTAATAAATGCTAAGTTTAAAAAAGATACATGAGTTAAATAATATCTTTTTTCTTTGAGACGTTCAATATGGAATAAAGTCAGAAGACAAACAAGTTATTCTTGTAGTCTGCACTGTGCTGAGGCAGAATGATACAGAGTTGTGTGGTAAATCAGTCCTGTGATGGTTCTCACAGACTTCAAAAAGGACGTGGCATTTGAACTGAGCTTTGAAAGCAGAGGAAGAGTTCCCAGATGCAGAGAAGATTGGAAGGACATCCTGGCCATCCAAAAGAGTACACGGAGAATGGTGGTACTTTGTGGGTATTGTGGATGGTTTGATGGAGTAGAGTTTGTTTGGAAAGAGGTAGGAGAACATGAGGCTGGGTAGATGAGTAGAGGCCTCACTGGAAAGAACTTTGAGTAGGTGATGAAAAGCCACCAGAAAACTTTGAGGAGGGCTCTAAAGTGAGTAGATATTTGTTTTATTAATAAACTCTTCAGCATTTTGGAGCTAGAAATAAGCCAAATGAATTGAGGAAAGGAGTTGAGTTTTGCAGTTTTCAAGACTGGAAATGGTAAAAAAAAAAAAAAGTGAGCAAAGGCTATTTCATCAAGGATGAGAAAGTCTGGGTGGCCTTCAAAGACATTTTGTGAATAGATTTGATAGACACTGGTAGAGATATGACAGGGAGGTGGTAAACAACTAATTAATGATGATTTTGAAATTTCTTACTTGTGTTCCTAAGTTGATAATGATGCTTGCAACTAAAGTATGAAGGTTCAGAGTTTTCTGTAGAATACAATAAGGGGAAACCTTGCTAAGTTGCTGAATTTACTGTAAATTTACTTCATTATTCCAATAATATCGTACAATAATGTTAAACCTAGATATAAACTCTTGGGGATATTTGTCTAATAACTGACATAGGTTTTTAATGCTCTATGTGTGGCTTTCCTGTTGAGTTGTGCTAATAATTTATATATTCTACTATAGCTTCACTAAAGAGAGTCTGGATTGGTGAATGAAAGAACAGATGTATAACACCTGTTGTTTTGCTTATTTACACAATACCTCACTTCATAACAGTATGATAAGAGACAAGATTTTCCTGATGGAGTTATGTATAGGCACACTTCAGAATAGTCAAAAAGGTTTGATTTAAAAATTGAGCCCATACTCAATTATATAGTATTTCTCTTTAGAAAGAATACTCTGAACACATGTATTCTTTCAGTCATTTAGCAACATTTTCAAGGTTGAAATGTTGTGTTTATAGCCTAGATAAAAAGAGTCAGCATTCTTTTTTTTCCCATTTTCTCCTTCTTTTCTTACATTTGTCTTCTTGTTATTTTCTATTTTGCAAACTATAGTGCTCTTTCAGGCTCTAATCCTCTGACTCTTTAACTAATACAAAATTTCAAAGATGCAGGATGAACATTAAAAAAATGTTAAGTGGAATAACAGTGAAATTATTCATGTTTCAAAGGTAGATTTCATTTGGTTTACTCAAGTGCTTACTGAGATGGCCATTTTATCTAGAAAGCCTGTCATTCCATCATTCTGTCTATATATTCTGCTTTGTGTCTTTTCTATTATATCTCTTAAAGATAATATAAGAGTTTGTTATATTAAATATAACTTTTTGTTTCCCTAACCAGAGTGACAGCAGGAACTTCTAATTGACTCACTACTCTATCCCCAGTGACTGACACATAGTAGGAACATCATCTATTAATGAAATGAAAGATTAAGATTTCCTATTGTTCCTTTCTGTCCTTTCTGCTTTTTAGGTACACAAACATAGATGAATACAGAATGTTTTTAAAATATTTGAATCCTGATTCAAATATTACTAATTTTGATCATTGCCTTAACGACTGTCAGTGCTGAGCATGATCACAGCTATGACTAGGGCACTTTGTAAAACTGGGAAGGAGCTCTCTGGGTTCTGCAGGATCTTGATAGAGAATAGCTAATATTTAAGAGGAAGTATTAGCGGGGGTGTGATAGGTTTGTCCATATCCTGATATAAACATTATGATATAACAGCAATTGATTTTTAGTCCAACAAACTAGAACTTGAATCCAAGCTTGGGATCCCTCAGTGTGCTTTAGTGTTTTCTATCAGTAGACCGGGACCTGACATCTAGCTTCAGCAGGACCCCTTAGTTCTGGCAAAGAGAGTCTATGCTCTGTGTCTTGCATTTTAGAAGACTTTAATGTGATTTGGCCTTTCTCTGGATGTGTACCTGCACTCAGGGTTAGGAGTCTATAGAGCTACTACCCAAAGCCTAGATCAGGATGTAGGTACCTACCACCCTGAAATTCCTTGACTAAATGAGGCTCAGCTTCCTCAATGGCCGGGAAGACCTCTCTTCTGAGTCCATAATCCCAGGGACAGATCAAGCTACTGTTATGAACATGCCTAAACCCAAAGGAAGGCCAAGATTGTGATTATTGCAGGTTTTGTAAACAGACTTATTGGCTGGTTCACACATGTCAGTGAGACTCTGCATGCTTCAGATGGAAGAAAAATAAGGAATGAGTTTTGTTCCAGGAGAGAGGCCAGCAAACAGATTCTAAGCTTGATCTGTGCTTTTAGGATTTCATGAGGGATTTGTGTTGTAAAAGAAGAAAGAATATTTTTTTTTTATCAATGTGATAGCTTTATTTATAACTTTCAAATATTTAGATATATGGTATGTGGACCTCTTCTCCTGTCCCCTGCTAATGTTGGGTGCAGGTATCCCTGCCTCTCAAATCATTATAACTATTAAAATAAAATGTCACATATAAAAGAAACTCTACTTTCGAAAATGAGACCATATGAGATCAATATTCTCCATATCATTCTTCAAAAAGCGTTGTGAAACAATTTTGTACAAGTTTAGCAAAAAGTCATTTGACAGCCTTAGGAAACCTCAACATTCACATTTATTATCTCCAGGTTCCATATTATTCTCCACTGGGAAAGCACTGAAGATTGTGTTCAGGTTTAACTTTATTTGGGAAGAGCAACACACAAATGGTACCATTGGCTTGGATCCATTAAGAAAACTATCTTGACAATCATGTATTGGGATCTGAGGCAACAGGGTAGAAATATGGCAAATATTCATGAGGAAGTGTGTGGACAAAGCCAAGATCTGAGAAACCCAAGGAGGGCACCCAGACGTGCATCTGGGGCAACCAACAACAGCCTGAGAGCAGCAGTGTCTAGGGGCAGAAGGAACAGGAAATGAAGTTCAGAAAGACCCCAAGGAAAGTTTTTTTCTTAATAATTTTCTTGGGATCAACCCTGAAAATAATCTCCAGCAGGAGATGAAGATCTGGAAAATGTATCTTTAAGTGTATGTGAAGATTTATTTTTATACCTTAATGAAAGTTTTTCAAAAGTCCTTATCTGAGTGGACTATATTTTCATCTAATTAACGTTTGAACAACAGAAACCTCAAATAGTAAACACATTTTAGAAATACACAAAGAGAAGAAATACTCATGATAATGACCCTTGAAATAATATAAGACCTTGAAGTACCTTAAGAATTACAAAAAAAATATTATAATATTATTATTATAGTTTCAAGAATAAGCTTATTTTACTGTATCTCAACATTTATAAATTGACAGTCTCTTACTTTTTAAAATTCGACAAATATCCATTGAGTCTCCATTCTTCCAGTTACTATGCTAAGCCACCAGAATACAGTAATGCTTAAGACAGACACTCCCTGTTCTGATAGAGCTTTAAGTAAAATGGAGACAATAAACATGTATACATAGACAAAATAAACTGTGAACTAGGGAATAATGAGGCAAAGACATTTCTTGGTCAGTTAAGGATTGGCTCTTCCATTTGGTAACATTTAAATTGAAAAATGAAGGATGAATAGGATCCAAATGTTCCATGGTGAGGAAATAGCATTCACAATAACCTTGAGGTTGAAAAGAGCCTGAAGATTTGAGGAACTGATATCAGAGAAGAGAATGTTATCACAAGATGCTGGAGAGGTAGGTAGGAGTCTAATTATTCAGGGCTTCTGGGTCATAGAAAGGTTTTCAAATCACATTCACTGTGCAATGGGAAACCATTACAGAGTTGGAAGCACGGAATGACATGATCCAACTTTCACTTTAAGAAAAGTTCATTGGTATGTAAAAAATGAATTTGGTCAACAGTCAATAATGTTGGGGGGAACCAGTTAGGAAGGTTTTGAGGGGTACAGACCAATCTGATCTAAACTAGGGTGGTAGCAGAGGAAATGCAAGCAATGGATGGATTTAAGATGTGTTTGGGGTTATGCTGACTTGACTTGTTGGTTTTAATGTGAGAGATGGAGATAAGGAAAAAAGAAAAATCAATGTGATGCTTGGGTTCTGATTTGAGCATTTTAATGAATTGTAATTATTGATATTATAAAGAACACGAAAGGAGCAAGTTGTGATTGGGAATCAACAGTATAACCTGAATTATTAGGTTATGGAAATCCATGGGGCATCCTAAAAGGGACTATTGAATAGGCAGCAGCTGGATACATAGTTTGGACTTTACAGAAGAGGTCTAGACTAGAGATGTGCATTTTAGATTCATCATCTTACAAATACCATTTAACATCAAAAGAAAGGTGAGTTGCCTAGAGAGATATTATAAAGAGAGAGAAAAGAAGAGCCCACAGATCCAATATTAAGTAATCAGATAGAAAACAAGGTCTGAGAAGGGAATTTAGAAGGGAATTCCAGACATTATGAGGTAAGGGAGCCCATTAGGAGCAAGGGCTTGCTGGAGGGAATGGTCAGGTATTGGAAAGATTCTAATAATTGAGTTGTAAGAGAGAAGGAAGGATTTTCCTATCAAGTTCTTGTTGAACCAGTGAGAGACATGTCAATGGAATGGTGAAATGGAAATTCTCTAGTAACTAGAAAATATGGTCAATGAACCATAAAATCTTATACTTCAAACACTCTGGATAAATTTGAAGCTAAGTGGCTCAAAAAAATTGGAGAGGTCAAAATTGAATTTGCATGCTACAGCTTTATAGCTCTCTGGTTCTTGGGTGTTGTAATAGGAACCAAAGCTTCAATGAACATAAATTTCTACGATGCTTTGGTACTTCTCTATTTTTAAAATATTAAATCAACTTTAATCTGAAGAGACAAGTTTAACTGCAAATTTCAACTGAATGTTTATTAGTATGTGTAGAAAACAATTGTAATTGCGGTAACTTTAGAACACTTAGTTTGTTCAATTTCCGTACATTACATGACTTACTCGTTGTACTCCAGTTGCAGACAAATAAATTTAGACTTAGAAAAGTTCTATAACTCACTCAGAATTATTACTCAGAAATGGCAGAACCCAAACATGAAACCACGATTTTGCGTTTGTGTGTTGGTGTATGTGCATTACTGGGAATTGACTCAGTGGCAGTGGTACTCTATACTGAGCTAGGTTCCCAGCCCTTTTCATATTTTAAATTTTGAAACAGGCCTTGAACTTGTGATACTCTTACTTCTGTGTCCCAGATCACTGTGATTACATAAGTAGGCCACCATTCCCAGCTGAAATCATGAGTTTTTAACCACTATGTTTTATTGCTAATTTATTGACCAATAGAAATCACTTCAGTTAAAAACATGACACAGGTCTCTCTGAAAATTAAATCACTATTTGATAGCTCATTTATTTGAAATAGAATTATTTTTTAACAGTTACTAACTGACATGAAATAATAAGGTAAGTTTGCAAAGTCATATGAGGATTGGGACTATGTCTAGATGAGGAAATTAAAGAGAAAAAGGATAAAACCAGCTGTTTGATATTTAGAACCACAGTTTTAATATTCCAATTGCTGCTGCTTCTAGCTTTTCATCCATAAATATCTAAAATCCTGAATTAATTTTAAAATGCTGATCCTAGGGCATTTGGCACATGTAGAATACATAAAAAATGGTGGCTTTGTTGTTGTTTTTTTTATAGAGAGAGTCTATTAACAGAATTTAGACATTGGTATGATGAATTCTTTTATATTTTATTCTTCATTAAATTTTGAATGATGGCAAATAAGTAGAATAACATTTATTTGCATATTTAGAACTCTTGAATGGCTATTATAGTAATACCGCAATTGTCAAATACACTGAGGGAGTCATTATATTGTAATTGCCATTTATTTCCATTTTCCACTAGAGGGATTTTATTTACTAAATCTTTTATTGTAATACTTTTAGAGTAGGAATGTAATTCAGAAAGACTATTTAGGATATAACACATTATTATTTTAACTCGTGATTGAACCCAGGGGTGCTTTGCAACTAAGCTACATCCTATCCTTTTACTTATTTTTTTTTTTAAATTTTGAGACAGGGTCTAGCTAAGTTTTGGAGAGTTTCCCTAAGTTACTGAGATCATCCTGCTTTCTGAATCACTGGGGTTGCAGGCACGTGTTACTGTGCTTGATCACAACGCATTAATGTTAAATATGATGTCAATGGCAGGCTCAGGCAAAGTAGGCATTACATATATCCATTTTTCTCTATAAATGGAGTGAAAGAATACTTTTCACATGTACAGTAGTCACTCTAGTAGTAATTATTCAACCTAGTTGACAATATAATTGTTTATAGAAAGTACAGTTTCAATTAAGCCAAAATATGTAAAACTAATATTCAGAAGAAAAAAAGAATTATAAATAATAGTAATATATTTAAAATGTGAATCATTTATATGACACCAAAGGATAGGCAATAAGAGAAAAGCAAATGAACTATATCAAAATAACATCTCTGTATATCAAGGGACACAAACAACAGAGTGAAAAGGAAACCCACAGAATGGGAGAAAATATTTACAAATCATAAAATTTTAATGGTTAAAACCCAGAATATGTAAGATCAACTTCAACTTAACCACAAATAAATAACTGGATTAAAAAAATAGGGAAAGGATTTGATTAGACATTTTTCCAAGGAAGATATACAAATGACCAAAAAGATGTTGAACATCATTAACAATAGGGAGATGTAAATAAAAGCCACTAGTACATCTTAAACCCACTAATACAGTATCTGTCAAAAAGAAGGAAGGGTTATGGAGAAACGGTAACCCTTGTACATTGTTGGGGGGAATATAAAATTATCAGCTGTAATGTAAAATAGAATGGTGATTCCACAGAAAATTTAAAAAAGAATTACCATGTGATTGAGCAATTTCACATCTGGGTACATAGCCCAAAGAATTGAAAGTAGGGACTCAAACACAAATTTTTACTTTCATGTTCACAGCAGATAATTCACACTTAAAGATGTGAACAACCCAAATGTCCAATGGCTAATGGATAAATAATGTGTTGTATTCGCATAAAACAGAGTATCACTGCCTACAAAAAAAGAAAGAAGAAAATCTGACACATACTACAACATGGATGAATTTTTAGAACAGTATACTGAATGAAATAAAGTCACAAAAAGACAAAGACTGCATGATTCTCTTTATATGAGGTACCTAGAACAGTCAAATTCATAGAGGCAGAAAGAATGATAGCAGGAAGAGGGGAATGAGAAACTGTCATTTAATTGATATAGAGTTTTAGTTTTGTTAAGAGGAAAAGAGTTACAGAGATGGATGATAGTGATGGTTACAGAGCAATGTGAATGTACTTAATTCCACTGAATTAAAAATGGCTAAGAATATAAATTTATGTGCATTTTATATAATTTTTTAAAATAACAAAAATATAAATCATTGTAAGTGATGTAAATTAAAAAACCTTTTTAAAGAAGAGAATTTGTATCAAATTGATATGTAACTACAAACTAACTTGAAAATATTTTCCAAGCTCTTTCATTAGAGATTAGGTATGTATTGATATATATAATTACATATATATTTATACATGCTCTTGTATAATTATATACACTGTAAAAATCTATTTTCTCTTTGGCGATGTTGATTTTCTGGATATGATGAAGCATAATACAATAAACTCAACTTAAAAAATTTTTTTTCATTGCAGAACTGTGGCCACTTGTTCACATGGTTTCAAGACACAATGAGGCGCAATGGCTCTTGGAAGCTTTGGCCTTGGGTGGCAGTGTTCCTGCTTCCTGCTTCTACTTCCGTGACGGTTAGGGACAAGCCAGGTATCCAAGCGATCTCTTTGCCCAATTGCCAAATGTTATTTATAGTCCTTCAACCATTTAAAAAATCATTAAAACAAATTTGTTAAGGTTAAAGCAGCTATAGATTAGATCTACTAGTATACAATAAATACAAATTTTTTGTTTTCCACCATTGTCCTTCACATAATTCTCATTATCTCATTTTTAAATATGCAAATTGTGCATAGAACTAACCTTTCCTCTCTCTCACTGATATTTACAGATATAAATATATGCATGTATGTCTGTATGGGCATAGATATGATAATGTCTCTCCTTTTTCCCTTTAAGAGTTACTATTTCAAGTTACAAGTACAGAAACTCATCACTAATTAGGATTAAAGAGAACATGTTCTAATCTCAATTGGGGAATATAAAAATAGAATAGGAAATTTAAAACAAGATGTAGTTTAATTACATGTCAATTTTATAGTATCTCAGAGGAGGAAAACAAAAGTTGACAGATCTTCAGAGTATCTTTTGAAATAAATAGACAATATTTATTTGCAATTGTTAAATTTATGGGTCTTCTCATAAAATATTTCCAAAGGGCTTAGAAAGCAATTTGAAACATTGAAACATTTACTTCTATCTCTGTCTAATTTGGAAGACTTTTCTTGAACATTGAGTACATATAAATTACTGTGCTAGATGTACTTCATATTACAAAGTAGAATCAGACACATTGGAGTTTACTAAGGAAAGAGAAACATAGCCCCTCCTTCCATGCAAAGGATCACACAGCATGTTTTTTTATGATGAACACATGTGGTGATGTGCCCTGAGTCTTACTGTATTTATTCTTTTCAATATTTCTTCAATAATTTTTGCTAAACAGGAATAAAGTAACTTTAATAGAGACTTTTGAGTTTAAGGCACACATAAAATAAAAACAACCACTTGTAAAGATATAACAAATCTAATTTTTCAGGGTTTTATGGAAGTCCTCATGATGTTTCATTAATTTAGCAGAGGTACGTTTCCTAAAATAGTCCACGTGAGAGTTTGGATATTATATTACTATATATTAAATGATATCACAGGCTGTCATATAATCTTGGGGGAAAATTCTTTCTTCAGTGAGAAATAAATGAGAAGCGACTCATAGCAACTATAGCCATGCTCAAAAAGAAAAACAAAAAAGATATATAGGACTGGTAGTATATTCTGACAATATTACTGCTCTTATAAATTTACGTGTCTTTAACGAACACTAAGTAAGGTGCTTTGCAATTTAATCAAGGAGGGTAGGATTTTAGTTAGAAAGGATAATGGTTCTTTTGTTGACAGGACAGTTTTTTGAACACATGCTAGTTTGTGATGAAGTTTCTTGATGATAACAGTGATTTGAAAGGTCTACATAAATTGTTCTAGATCAAGCAAGAATCGCCAAAAATATTGACTCCTGAGTTCTATTCATAGATTCCCTTTGTGCAGGTTCAGGTAGGGTAGGATTTGGTAATTTATGTCTTTAATAAGTTCCCTAGGTGAATTTAATGCATGATTTCTAGGGAAAACACTTGCCTTTGAAAAAATGTACTGAAATTTCATTTTTCTTTTTTCTTCTCTTCTTAGTTGATGATCTTGTATTTTATGCAGCCAGGTTCCTTTTATCTTGCATTTCATTTTATCTTTTGTTATTTTAATTTTTTTGCCTTTAGTAAGTCTTATTTTTTAATGTAGGAAGAACGCTTAACATGATGTCTACAATATGATTTTGGAACAGACTTTTAATGTACAAAATAGTATTATAGATCATAAGCACAATGTTTACAGCATATCTCTAGAACCTAGTCATCTTATGTAGCCTGACTTCACTATTTTGGGATACCCCTGAATGTTTTGCTTTTGCTATAGTATCTCAATTCTTTAATCAAGTTATATTGTAGATAGGTTTACCAAAATGCATATATTCTGGTCCAATTTACTTAATTAATATATTCAAAAGATTTTCCTAAGAACCTGAATTCAAAATTAATCTGAATTCTAACAAGATTCATAGAACATGTATCACTAAAGGAAATTAATAAAGAAAAAACTTAAGTCAGTTTTTACCAGGCCATTTGGTAGAAGATATTCATGAAGCAATGAATGTTGAACGTGCCATGGAAATTGCTTCATTTCTAGAATCATTTGCCTTAACTGAAAATGCCAGTACAGTACCGTCAAAGGGATTATTGAAGAATAAGACAGGCTGAGCCTGGCAGAGGCCTCTTCTTGTGTCTTGTGTCTTGTGTATCTGATTCACGATGCAAGGTTCCTGTTTTAGTTTCCTCATGTGCAGACCTGTGCGTGTGGTCACTAACCATTTACCGGAGGGAAGTGATTACATCTAAAAATAAAATATAACAAACCTGAGAGGAAGGCTAGGGTTTCAGCTCTGGAGTCTGTGAAGTTGTCAACAGTTTACTGTTAAATCTAAATATATGAAGGATAAATTGAGTCTTTTCATTGCTCTACGTTAGTTCTATATAGGATGTTTAATGATTACTTGGAATATTGTCCAAGGTGGGACAGAATTCAAGATTAATGGGAGATTCAAAAACAGATTTTAGAAACTCAAATGTATTAAGAATTTAGTCATTTCATCTTCATTTATCAATTTTACTATTATGGTGATGTTATAGGAAAAGTCGTATTTGTATGTTGTCATATTGCCAGTGAGCTTTAACTTGAATGTGATAGTTTCAGCTCAGTTAGCTGTGAAAGGAAGATGGGGGTAAAGACATGTATTAAATGTATTCAATGCTAGATAATCTTAACATTTGCTTCAATCAGTTGCATTAAACTGTTTATTCTGTGATTGAAACCTATGTATCAAATGCTTAGTTTCTTCTATTTTCCTTAATTTGTTCTTAGGCGTAATCATTAATTTATGTATAGAAGTGATAAGGAAAAACAAAACAAAACAGAAAACCAGAGTAAAAAAAGAAAACAGGCTAAAGATGACAGAATGCCACATAAATAATAAAGTTTTAATTTAAAATTTCACATAAAATGTCAAGATAAATTATTATAAACGTGGGACCAAAGCCACAAACAGAAATTCTATTAAGCTAGTTTCCTATTAATTACAAGAAAAAATACTTTTATGAAACATAGCTTTTACTGATTGAGAAATACCTTAATCTTAAACTGAGAGCAAAAACATTGCTATCTTATAAAGAATGTTGCATTTTTAAGAAATCCTCTAGTGTTCAGTATGGCACCAAGTGGAACTCCTAATGTTAACAAATGTCCTTTACAATTTCTAAATTTGGAAAGTTGAGGAAAGCTTCACAATAATTAGATAAATAAGATAGATCCTAACCAGGTTTCTTCAACTCCTTTGAAGAAACAGTTTTGGATCAAAGATAAGCAGTAAGGTACTTTTGGCAGTTTTTGTGATAAGGTAGCTGTGTTTCCATTTTTTTCTTTTTTGGTCCCTTTTTCATATTGTCCTTGTTATATTCTAGATCAATGCCCTTAGCTTATTTTTATTAACCAGTTTTTCTCCCAACCGAGGATATTAGAAATTGCTCTATCAGACCTATTAGCAAAGTATCAAGTGCGCAGGGGGGCAGAAGGCGACCGGTGACAATGAAATGAAGGAGCCTGTGTTCCCAGTCTCCAACAAGTCTGTTTTAGCCTTTGAGAGCATGAAAAACATCTAATGGCTGTTGTGTCTCCATATATGAAAAGCAAACAGACAAATCAGTTCTATCTGTGATAAATGTTGCTTTTTACCTTCCCCAAGTGTAGTCATGATTTTTGTCACCAATAGGCAAAGAAGACAATTTTCTTTGGTGTCGGTTAGAGAAGATCGATAAATAAAATTTCTATGCAATGAGGCAGATTTTATTGGGATTTTACAGGTATACTCATTCCACATGTATTATGTGTATTCATTCCTATGCATATTGACAAGAGGAGATAGCTGTTGTGATTGTGCAGGGGATAATGCTCACCCCTGTTCTCTTCTTGTCTTATACTCTGCAGGATCTAACCCATGCCCATGTCTTTAAATGTTACCTATATGTCAGTCATTCCCAAATTTACTTCATAGCCTGGATCTCTCTTTTGAGTTCCATTCCCTTATTTCTCTCTTTCTGTCTTTTTGATAAAGAATTTTGAATTGACATATAATATTTGTACATATTTATGAGGTATGGTGTGGTAACTTGATAATGTACTGTCTGTAATGATCAAATTAGGTAACTGGTGTTTCTATATCCTTAAACATTAACAGTTTATTTCCATTGCAAATCTTTGAATGCCTACTTTCTAACATCTTATAAAATTTATAAAAATTTTTCAACTATACTCACCCTACTGTGCTGTAAAACATTAGAACTTGTTCCTCCTATTTAATAATATTTTGGTATCCATTATTCAACTTTCCCTTATTTTCTGCCCCTTGCCCTTCATAGCCTCCAGTGACCACTTCAATGAAAACAATTTTTTTAAGCTTTAACATATGAGCATAAACATTCAGTACTTGTTTTTCTGTGCCTGGCTTATTTCACTTAACACAGTGTACTCCAGTTCCTCCATGTTGCCACCAATGATAGGATTTCATGCTTCTTTATGGCTGAATAAGATTACATCTTTATAATTATACCACATTTTCTTTATGCATTCATCTGTCAATGGACTATTTGATTGATTCCATATCTTGGGTAGTGAATAGTGCTACAGTTCACATGGGAGTACAGATATCTCTATTATTATTTTTATTATTACTATTACCATACTAGGGATTGAACCTAAAGCCTCATGAATACTAGTAAAACTCTACTACTGAGCTTCATCCCCAGCACTTTATTCATTTTATTTTGAGACAGGGTCTCACTAAGTTGCCTAGGCTGGCTTCAAACTTGCAGTCCTCCTGCCTCATCCTCCTGAGTAGTTGAGATTACAGGTGTGTACCATTTCAACTGACTCAAGTATCTCTTTATGTGATTATTCAATTTCCTTTGGCTATATAACTAGTTTTACAAAAGTTGGATCATGTAGTAGTTCTATTCTCAGTTTTTTGAGGAACCTCCATTCTGTTTTCCATAAAGGCTGTACTAACATCCCTAACAACAGTGTATTTCCTTTCTCTGATATTTTTGTGTGTGTGTGTGTGTGTGTGTGTGTGTGTGTGTGTGTGTATTTGGTGATAGCCATGTAACCGGGGTGAGTTGATTTTTCTTTATGGTTTTTGATTTGCATTTCTGTTGATTAGCAGTGTTGAACATTTTTTCATATACTTGTTTGTCATTTTATGTCTTCTTTTGTGTGTGCTTACTGTATTTGGGATTTTTCATTGGTGCATTAAAATTATACTTAATATTGGGATTGATTGCTACATATTCATACATGCAAATAACATAATTTGATAAATTTAATTCCCTGGTATCTTCCCTATCCCTCATCTCCCTTACCCCAGTCCCCTTCCACTATTCTACTGGTCTCCCATCTATTTTCATGAGACCCCTCCCTTTTTATTTCATTTTTTTTCTCCCTAGCATCCACATATGAGAGAAAACACATCACCCTTGACTTTCAGAGTTTGTCTTATTTCACTTAACATAATGCTCTCAAGTTCCATTCATTTTCCCAAATGACATAATTTTATTCTTTTTTATGGCTAAATAAAACTCCTTTGTGTATATCTATCACATTTTCAATCCTTTCATTTGTTAATGGACACATATCTAGACTGTTTGCATAATTTGTCTATTGTGAATTGTACTGCTATAAACATGGCTATGAGTTTATCGCTATAGTATGCTGTCTTTAATTCTTTTGAATAAATTCTGAAGCTGGTATTGCTGATCATATGTTTGTTCCATTTCTAGTCTTTTGAGAAACCTCCATACTAATTTACATGGTGGTTGAACTAATTTATAATCCCACCAACAGTGTTTAAGTGTTCCTTTTTCTACACATCCTTGCCAGCATTTATTATGATCTGCATTCTTGGTGACTGCCATTGTAACTGGAGTAAGATAAAATCTCAGTGCAATTTTGATTTCCATTTCTCTGATTGCTAAATATGTTGAATGTATAGTTTCTTTTGAAAAATTTAGATCACTTGCCTATTTTTAAATAAAATTATCTGGGGTCTTTTCTACTTTTGAGGTTTTTGAGTTCCTCAGATATTAATTTCTTGTCAGTTGAGTAGTTTGCAAATATTTTCTGCTATTCTGAAGATTGCCTTTTTATTCTGTTGATCACAGAAATATGTGCAGAAGTTTGTTTTATGTAATCTTATACCCTATTTCTAAACATCTATTCAATAACTTCACCATTTGAATTTCTTTTTAAATTTTTTTTTAGTTTTAGATGGACACAACACTTTTATTTTTTAATTTAATTTATTTATTTTTATGTGGTGTTGAGGATCAAATCCAGTGCTTCTTCACACATGCTAGGCGAGCACTCTACCACTGAGCGACAATCCCAGACCACCATTTGAATTTCTTAATGGCATCCCAAGCTTAACATTTTAACTCTCCTCTCTTCCATCATTGACTGATTTGCTCTTCACCACATCTGCTATTAATTTCTCTCAATGATTCATTTCAATAAACTAAACCTTTATCCAGCCAAGCAAGACAACTCTCCTTCTTTCCTATATTTAAGCCATTATCATGTCTTGTTAAGTGTGGTATCTTAGGTCCTTCCTGCTTTTTCTCATCTTTACTATCCTTTCTTTAGTCTAAGCTAACATCATATCTAATCTTACAGTGTAGGCAAGCAAGTAGAGTTGCCAGATAAAACACAGGAAACCAAAATAAACTTGAAGTTTAGGTAAACAACGAATGTAAGTATGAGTATGTTCTAAGGACTGCATGGTGCATTCTTTCATGAAAAATGTTTGTTATATAACCAAGATTCAAAGTTTGATTGGGAATATGTGTTTTATTTGCTATGTTGTCAATCCTACATGATGTGGGGGAGGGGGAGTTATTTTATTATATAGAGTATTATAAATAGTGGTCAGGGAAGGCTGCCCTCATGTGGGGACATTTTACCAGAGACATGAAGGCTGTGAGAGAGTAAGACATATGAATACCCCAAAAGCAGCACCAAGTCCTGGAGGCTGAGGAGTGCTCAGCATATGGGAGAAATAGCAAGAAAGGCTAAGGGACTAGAGTTATGGGGGGAAGGGCATGCCACTGAAAAACTGATTTGTTTTTTATCTGTTGTCAAAAATCTGATTTCTGAAAATCAATCTCAAAGGCCAGACCTTGGACTCTAGTAAAGTAATTCAAACTGTCTTACAAGACCTCTTGGGAAATGGTCAATCATTGCCCTGTAGGACTATTCCCAGATAACATAGAAATGGGCAGATTTCTAAATTTATACTTTGTAGCATCTCAGCAAACCTTAATTCACAGTTAATTGAATACTGTAATATGGTAGTCTCTCATTATCTATGAGAAATATATTTCAAGACCCCCAGTGGATGCCTGAAACCAGGGATAGTACTGAATCTGATACATACTATGCTTTTCCTAGCATAAATACCTGTGATAAAGTTTAATTATGAATTATAAGCAAACAATCAGCAACAATAACAATAATAAAATTGAACAACTATAACAATATACTCCAAAAAAGTTAAATGTTAAGAAGTATTTATTTATGGAAATTTTTATTTAATATTTTTAGATCACAGTTAACCTCAAGTAACTAAAACCACAGAATTAAAAACTTGGTTAAGGGACTATTGTCCTGTATTATTCATAATATATTATTAAAGAACAAATGTGTGGAGATATTTACATTTCAGCAAATTTAAAATGTAAATTTTGTCTTTGCCAAATTACATGTTTTCTTTTACTGCAATCAGTAAAGTGGCATATAAATAGTATAAATAATATTAGGAACAATCAAGAAAGGGTAAAGAGTGAAATACAACCTGTTTATATTTATTTTTTACCATCTTCACAACGGATTTTCCTCCTTTGTCTTATAATACACAAGGAATGATCGCACCTCCAGGCTTTTCCTAAGACCAGAGCCTTGCTAAGCCTAGAGTCCCAGAAGGTGACTAGCCCATTTTCCCTATAAGCATCAGCAACATTCACAAATCTTTTAGGTACTATATCAGTGAAAAAAAATCAAAATTAAAAGAATAGATTTTAGCTGGTATTAACTATCTGAGAGCAGAAGGGGAATTCAACATACTTTCAGTGAACAATAATAAAATAGTGGCTTAGGAGGCTGAGGCAGGAGGATTGAGAGTTCAAAGCAGGCCTCAGCAAAAGCAAGGCACTAAGCAACTTAGTAAGACCCTGTGTCTAAATAAAATACAAAATAGGACTGGGGATGTGGTTCAATGGTCGAGTGCCCCTGAATTCAATCCCTATTACCACCCCCAACAAAAATAAAAATAAATAAAAGTGGAAAAAGAAGGATTTTTAACATGCTATCATTGAATACTATATTAAACTGAAGACTTTTATATAAGTAGGTACAGAAAATACCAGAAAACTGATAAGAAAAATATGTATCAAAATATGTGCAGGAGCTTTTTAGTTTGATGCAATTCCATTTGTCTACTTTTGTTTTGGTTTTCTGTGCTTTCAGTGTCTTCTCCAAAAACTCCTGTCTGTTAACCTCTAGATATGTACAGTTTTTTATGTTTCTATGTATCAGCTAAAAATTAATTTTAAAAAAAGATATGCTCTAATCTCATGCTAGACGAGGTAATGCCAGAAGGTAAAATCATAGTATGAGGATCAGGGGGAAAAGGTGATTTTGTGTGTGTGTGTGTGTGTGTGTGTGTGTGTGTGTGTTTAGAGATTTATTTTTCAAGCAGGTATTTAAAAAGGAGGATTTTTTTCTGATACAGGATGAAGACAGTTTCTTAGATATGCTATTATTTAACATGTTTTTGAAAAGATATGCAGAAAATATGTTTGTTTATGGGAAATGTGTTGTATTTCAACTCTGACATTGAATAGTCATGGTCTGCTTCCCTTGGATGATGAGGGGATTCTAATTTTTTTAAACTAAAAAAGAATTATGTATTTTATTTGTAGATAATTAACTAAAATCATGGAATACACAAGTCTGATCTAGCTGCCTAGCTTTCTGTTTCCTTTGGCTCTTTTCTAAAAATTTTTTTTATTGGTTGTTCAAAACATTACAAAGCTCTTGACATATCATATTTCATACATTAGATTCAAGTGGGTTATGAACTCCCATTTTTACCCCAAATACACTCTTTTTAATACCCCTTCAGTCCTTTAAATTTTCCAAGGAAGAAGAAAAGTGGATCCGACAGTCATTAACATCTTAGCATGAAGTTTTAAAAGACATTTGTATTTGCTTTTGAAAAAAAATCTGCTGATTAGAATTCTCTAAGCAGTACATTTTTGGGAGAGAAATTTTAGTTGTTACTTTTGAAATATTCCAGAGGACTTTTGAAGAAACACTGCAACAGTGCTTGGTCTCTGTCTACCTGACACAATATTCGTATATTTGAATCTTACCTGTAAATGGTTAAGGTACATGTACATTTACTTTAAACTGTGCTTTACTTTATATTAAAATGAATATGTTTATATGTAAATAAATTAGCATATTCAACTTGTGATTGCCACTTCCCCTAGCCTTGAGACTTTATGCAATGGATTTATCAGATTTCAGGCATTACGATTATTGTGCCTTAAATCTTAAGGCACAAATAATTAACATTATTTAGCTTTAATTTGTTCTGTCCAACATTTAGCTTTAATTTGTTCTGTCCAACTTTTCACAACAAAGCGTGTTCTGTATGAAATGACATTTGATTTTCATAAGCTAAAGACTTTTAATGGAGAAATACTTACATAAATATTGCTGGAAATGTTGAATTCCATTCATTTCAAAGTGACAGGTTTATTGCATTGATATCATTATATATTCACAAAGTCCTTGGAAGAATTTAAATAACATATATACTGTTTCCAAATTGGAAATAGGCCAACATACCTCTACCTCATTAGGAAAGTGTTACAGTGGGAAGTTCCTTTCTGTTGTCTGAAGATTCATTTTGCCAATTATCTACTGAAGCATACATATATTGTAAAGTCTTTTATTTGATATAGTCATTCATGGCCATAATAAAATTTTGATGAGAATTTAGGATTTGTGTTTATAAGAATAAGGTTTAGCTTCAAATATTTTCTCATAGAAATGCTGTTTTCCTCTTTTGTTGAAGTGTTACTTACACACATGGAAGTCAACAAATGTTAAGTAGATAGTGCAAGGAGTTTTAACGTATGTATTTATGGGTCTGTTTAACTATTGCTCTAATAGAGAGCACTTCCAGAACCCCAGAAAGCTTCTCTGTATATGTTCCCAGTCGACCAGTTGACAACCCGTATCAGGATAACCACTGCTTTGACATAGATTAATTATGCAGTCTTTGCATTTCATGTAGATGGAATGAGGCAGCACATATTTGGGGAGGAATTATATATTTTTTTGCCTCATGTTATTTGTGAGATTCATCCAGTTGTTGCATGTATCATTAGTTTGTTCTATTTTTATTGCTATACAATTTATTGTTGTATATACCAACATCTTGCTGATGAACTTTGGGGTTGTTTTCAGTTTTAGATTATTAGGAATAATGCCATCATGGATATCTTATGTAAAAGGGTCATTTACACTCATTGTTTAAACTGTCATTTCTTTTGGGCCATTGAATTTCCAAGTCACAGAATTCATGTGTATTTATCCTTGGTAAATACTGCTGAACAGTTTTCTGAAGTGATTATAGTAATTTTCACTTCCACAAGCAGTGGGTTGACAATTTGAATATTCATTTTTGAAGTGCGTAAGTTTTTTGGACAAACTTAAAATAAGCATTTCAATATTTTTCTTATTGATTTATGGGAGCTCATTGTATATTCCAGATATGATGCTTTATTGGGTGTATGTATGCAGATACCTTCTCCTGGTCTATGGCTTGTCTTTTCACTCTAATGTCTTTTTTTAAATTTTTGGTACCAGGGAGTGAACTCAGGGGCACTTAACCACTAAGCCACATTCCCAGGCCTCTTCTAATGTATTTTGATTAATAAAGATTTTAATTTTAATGAAGTCCCATTTATCTTTTTTTGTGAGTAATGCTTCCTGTGTTCTTTTCAAAAAAATCTTTGCTACAAGTTTTTGAAGATTTATTATTCTACCTGCATCTATTTTATTGTCTTTGTTTTCATCTTTATGATCATTTCTAATTAATTTCTGTGCATGGTGTGAAGCAAGGATCAAGATTCAGTGGTTTTTATATGGATATCTCTTTGACCATCACCATTTATTCAACAATCATCCTTTTGCCACTGAATTTCAATGATTGTTTTGGAGTAAATAAGGAGACTCTACGTACACAGATCTTTAAACCTTCTGGTCTGTTTCATTGATCTTTTTCTCTATATGTGCATCCATGCCACATACTAAAAATGTCTAATATCTGATAGTTTAAGTTTTCAATATGTTCTTTGATTTTGCTTTTAGCTATTGTTTTATATATATCTCCATAATAATTTGAAAATCAGCTTGTTGGTTTTCTCTCTTTCTCTGTCTGTCTCTCATACAGACACTCACATATGCACTCTCCAATCTATTGGGATTTTAACTGGCATTGCACTGAATCTAGGGATAAAGCTAAGAATTGACATCTTAATAATAATGAGTCTTCCAATCTAAATACTTGGTTTATCCCATGAATTATTTAGATCTTTAGTTTTTCCTCAGCAGCATTCTCTAGTTTTTAGTGTAGAAATCTTTGGTGAGATATTGGGTTTTATTAAAAAAAACCCAAAACTATGGGTTCAGGAAAAATCGATAATATTTACAAAATATCTGGTGATTTTACTATTATTTAGAATAGGATATGCCATCTTAATTAAGATCTATGAGGTAGAGTTTCAAAGTAGCAAAGTAGCGAAGTAACCTCCAAAATTATTTAGTACTATAATTTCACTTTGCAAATTGTGTATCCAAAATGTATATTACATTTTATTTGTTTCTTACTTTTAAATCTGATTGACAGCACTACTTATAATACGGTTTATTCTTCTGGTTAAATATATCAAAATGATGCCTTGTCACCATGGCGAAGGCCAGTGATATACTTGTCAAAGAAGGGCTGAGAAGTTTAGCCATTGAACTGGATGATCAACAATTTCTACTCCCACAGAGCAGATCAATTTTATTTTAAACAGTTTATCTCCTGTCTATATGAAAAACTTTTAAGTTATAAAACTCAGACATAAATTTTAGACCTAGCAAATTAAACTTATGATTACATGATGCCAAAATATATTATTGATTTGGTTTAAGATTTTAGCCACCTAGTTGTATAGTTATCCTGACATAATAAAAAAATTGGCTACATTTTTTTGTGAATTAAGTACTATATTTACATTTCCCAGCCTGAATTAGATTTAAATATGTATTCAGATGTTTAAGTATCTGTGTATGTATATACATTACTGTGTTACAGTAGTATGGTATTATTGACCATGTAAATTCACTGTGAGTAGAGACTGGTTTTATCTTTTTTCTCTGTGAATAGCACTAATTCCTTGGCACATAATTAACACTTTTTCAATGATTTCATCTCATTTTTTTCTTTTCATTTTAGACTACTTTTTGTATGGCAGAGATCTTTGCTCTGGGGCTTTTAAATTATATGTCAATTATTTCCATACATGTCCCCTTCTCTTCTAAAAGTTTAATATCACTTAATCCCTGAAAGGAAAGTGAGGAACTAAGAGATGGGGGAGCAAGGAATGAAAGATGGAGACAAGGCAGAGATACACAGGAGAGTTTATTCATCAGAGCTTATAAATAAAGGCACAGCTCTCCAAAGACAGAGAGAGGCAAAACAAGGATTAGAGCTGGGCAGGTACTACTGCAGGCGGTTAAGGGTTGGGTTGGTATGAGGGAGTGTTGAGCCTTTCTCAGAAATGCCCTTGGGCAGGAAAGTGAAATTTTTCTTAAAATGGCGGCTGTCACTTAAGGTGGCTGTCCAGATGCTAAGCAAGGACCTTACAATCCCCAAACCTGAATCAAATTTATATTAAAATATAGTAGTAGTAAACTTGTTTAACTATTAGAGTATGCTTTGGATATAAAAGTTTAACAATGTTCTTAAATTCAGCCAACTTCCTAATGTCAAATACATAGGAACAGTTGGAGTGTTAGAATAATAGTGATGATAGTTATAATAGCTAACACTAAGAAGTACCCACTATGTACCAGGCAGTATCCTAAGCACTTTACATAAGCAACCACATGGAATCCTCACATCCACAAAGCCAGGTGGGGAATATCTTTATCCACATTTTACAGAATTTAACAAAGTGATTCTATTTGTTTTTGTTTTCATTTTTATTTTAATTTTCTGACAATATGATAAGATTCAAATTGATTTGAAAAACTGGATTGGAAAATGTGGTACAAAAAACTTATATACATATTTTTTTTCTTCAGAAAAACAATGTCCTATTCTGAGGACAGTGGGATTCCAGTTCACACAAGACAACAGAAATGAACTTGAAGTTTCAGGTAAGCTTTATAATATTTGGTAAAGTAGGATTTAGTGTAAAATGATCACCAAAAATGCAGTACATTGTAGGTGATTTTTTTAAAATATTGCAACTTAAGACTGTAGCATTAGCATAAAAATTAAAAGCAGATGGTGCAGAAAAATGCTGAAAGTAGTTTTCTGTATTATTTAATTTAAGATCAACAACACTTCAAACTGTTTGGGAGAAAAGTTATTTAAAATTATAGGGGTTGTATCCACCATAGAAATTTTTAAAAGAGAAAGGGAAATTTATGACAAAGAAGACCTTACCACCCAGATAAAATCACCATTAGCATTTGGCATAACATTCCTATAAATCTTTCTTCTTCTCTTCCTTCCTTCCTCTCTTCCACTCCATCATCTTCTTCTGTCCTTCTCTATTTCCCTCTCATATTCTCTCCAATACCCACACACACTCACACAAACATATTAATAATACATGTATTGTATCTGAATTCCCAGTATTTCCCCACATCATTATGCATTCTCCTAAAGTATAATTTTTAAGAGCTGTTTAGATTGAAACTGAATACCGTATTATTTTTTTGTCTAACTTTTTGTCTACACTTCAGAGATGCTACAATGAGCTACTCTATTTACCTAGGTAATATGTATGTCAAAAGATACTAATATTTTAGTCTTTTGAAATATATTTGTGATCTTTTCTTCAGAAAGAAGGCTACATATTCTATATACAAAATTAGTTTCATCCTTCTGTACCCTAAAAGAAGGAAAAGATAAAACAAAGGAATTTTGCTGATCCCAAACATCAGGGTTTCATGTGAAGTAAATCAGCCTATAGATAAAGACAACAAAAAATCCTAGTTAAGAAAATCAATATTTTTGTGAGTATATTTAAATTTAATAAAACTGCTGGATTAAATAATGTGTCACATTTTGCAGGTTTTGATCTAGGAGAGAGCTTTTCTCTGAGACGTGCATTTTGTGAAGGGGATAAAACCTGTTTCAAATTGGGAAGTGCACTTCTTATTAGAGATACTATGTAAGTAAAATAATAATTTTTATTTGTATTTTAATAATGCTACAAAACTATGTTTTAAAGAAATTTAAATAATTTGTTTAAAAAGTGCAAAACCTTTTCAATAGTGTGATCCCCACTCGAAGGTGTGCTATTTATGTATTTTTTTATTTATGAAATTTTTTGTCATCTGATTTTTGTTCTATAGTATATGAAATACCTTTTATATATACAGAGCCATAATCTTTAGAGGATAGTAATTAAATACATTTTTGAAGAAATATTATTTATACTTAAAGTAGGCATAAGTAATATTAGGTTTTAAAATGTATGTAAACTTTAAAACTCAAGACACAATGTAAATTCAGAGACAGAAAACTGTTATCTATTTAATTTATTTCTTCAATTACCATTTGTCACATAAATTAAAAGAATTTAGCTATTAGGCATTCACTGTAGTACATAGAATACAAAGTAAAATAAACTGTTCTGCAGTTTTATTTTTTATCTTGATATTCTTTTCATTTAAAATTAATTTACTATTTTTCCTTTGTTATTTTGTTTTTTCCTATGGTTACACCTAGAATTTTTTGTTTTATTTTTTTAAAGAGAAGTTACCTTTTAAATAATGGCAATTGGTCAGGAACTGTTCAGGGCAATAATAATTTCAATATGGTTGGCAATATTTTGAGGATGAGTTCAATATCATTCAGAAAGTTGAGTCACCAGGAAGGCAGGGAACATATATGATCATGATATTTATTCCTTGAGTTGGGCATGAGTACCCCTGTGTATGAAAACACTGTCATGACAAAAGCATCAAAATTCCACTTGGTTTAACATGCAACATAGGTGGTTTTCTGGGAAAACCTATGAATGCTGCCATTTCCTGATGGGTAGCCTCTACTAAAAATTGTTGATAATTTCAACATGAATTCTCTAAGGGAAATAGCATCAATCATCTTAGATGCTGTGCATAACCTAACTTTCAAACACTTTCTCCTTGAGAAAAGTTTCTTTTAAACCTCCTATTTTGTGATACTTTAGTTAATTTTACTTTAATAACATGGTTCCTTATAAGTAAATTACCCATTAATTGGTAAAACACATGAATGTTAGGGAAGAGAGGGATTTTATATTGGGGATAATGTCATGTGTTGCGATTTAGGTAGCTTCATAGAAAGGAATTGAGGACAGCACAGCATTTCCATGTTTAGTAGGCATATGGAGTAAAGAAAAGTCAAGATGCACAATATTTCTCATATATATATATTTCTTTCTAAACTAGTAGTTGATACCTTCAATGAATTTTGGAAAGGCAATATATTGTGTTCCAAAAATTAAAATGCAGCTTTTCTTCCTGCTTATTTAAACTCCTGTAATTCTGGTCAGGTGGAAAAAAGATTGGAGTGAAACCTTTTAAAATTCATTGGATTTGAGTGAAAAAAGACTTAGCTAATTTTAAGTAGCTATATTGGAAACCTTGCTGTGACTTTTAGGCAATGCTATTCCCCTGTGAATCCATGAGATTATAAATATTAAGCATGACTTGAAATTTGTTTCCTGGGCTTTGACTCTAAATCGCTATCCAATCCCTGGGCAATCAATATAAATGAATTCTCTGGCTCTGTGGAGCAGAACCCTGGGACCTTCGCTACAGGAAACTGGAGGGTATCTGGTTAAGCTGACTAGTGAGTGTCAAGTAGCTTGGCTCCTATCCACTTACATTTCACTCACTGAGCCAAGTATGCTAGGATGCTTCTCTTGCATGATGCCATTTTGATTTTTCAATGAGACTGGAGTAAAGTTGCAGCTATTTATATATTTGTAAATAAGCTGCCTTGCAGAGTCAGCATGGGAAAAACAGATGCTATTTTATATGGAAAATGGGGATGCTTTCTGGGCCTGAGTTTGCTTTTATTGTTCTGTCATATTCCGGGTGAGATTCACCAGGGAAGAGACATAATAAGCGTGTTGTTCATATACCTGTTAGGCATACTCAATGCCTTGAGCCTGGCTTAATGTGGGATTCCCAAAGGTTTCTTTGGCAGAGGCCCTCCAGATAAACACCATGAAACACTTAGAGGTGGCACAGGCTCAGGCACTTCTAAGGGGCGTGATGTGTTTTGCTTTGCTTTAAATTCATGTCTACATGTTCAGTATTCTGAGAGGCATGATGTGTTTTGCTTTGTTTTAAATTCATGTCTATTTGTTCAGTATTTATTGGGGGTAACAAATGGTAAGTCTGGGGAGGCTTTAAAAGAATCTGGGCGGGATGTTACCTAGTTTTCTAGGATTCTCTTTTTAGAGGAAAATTCCTTGGCTTCTTTTATCTACAAGTATCCCTGTTTCTGTAAAAGAAATAATTCATTATTTTTATAGAGAGTGTTATGTCCCAGAAGATCATTCTTTGATTATTTTCAGTTCTGTTTTGGCAATTATCTGGGTAAATTAGTGAAATTCTGAGAAATGATACAAACACATGCACACCATAGAGAACCTTATATTTTTAGTGAGTTCCTGTCTATCTTTCATTATTTGCTTTATAGAGACATTTAAAATAAAAGGGCTTAGTATTGAATATTTTAGAAGACTTGACACATGTTGAGTTTCTGTGTACTACTGATCCTGAAGGGGTATAGTTTTGATAGACCAATGGAGAAATCAATTTCAAAAGTATTAGGAAATGAATTTTCTGATTTATTATTGAGTTCAAGTATGGTAGATAGCCTTAGCCCTCAGGTTTTTGATCGTTAGTGGCTATTTGTAATACTGTGGTGAGAAGGATTCTGAGGTCATTTTAGGTTCAATGAATTAAAGAGCTATGATCCATCAGGGAAAAAAGAAAAGAGAGAAGGGCTAACATTCCTTTCATATCTGTAGCATCTGATTTAGGATGATGCCTGTAAGCTGGTGACTTTTGCCACTGAAGCTATCCTTAAGAATAATGGAAAATGAGGCTATGTATGAAAAAAAAACCAACACAGATTAAATGTAATAATAGTTTATGAGTTTGGATAATGTGGCTAGACAAAGTGACATAAATGACAGATATGGTCCCCTTAGGTTTTGTCACAGATAAACAAATCTCTAGTGACAGTCTTCTTTCAGTGTCTCTCATTAAATTGGTGGTTTATGAAAGCAAGGTATTTAGTTTCATAGATATAGATGGAAAAAAAGAAATAATAGGTGAGAGTAGAATGGTGGTTACCAGAGGCTAGGGAGAGGAGGGTAAAGGAAGGAATGGGAAAAGGTTGATCCATGGATATTAAATTGTAGATAGATAAGAGCAAGATGTTCTGGGGTGCTATTGCACATTGTCATATAAGGGTGACCTTAGACAACAACAATGTACTATACATTTTTAAAATCCAGAAGAAAGGATTTTAAAGTTTTCATTATAAAGGAATGATAAATGTTTGAGGATATAGGTATGTTTAACCTGATTTAAATACTGCACAATGTATATATTTATCTAAATGTTACATGATTCCCATTAACATGGTATGATTTAATTATTTATGTATTTAGGTATCAGTGAATGATCCCAAGGGTGCTTAATCACTGAGCCACATCCCCAGCCCTTTTATTTACTTTTTTTTAAAAAAAATTTTGAGACACGGTCTCACTAAGTTGCTTAGCGCCTTGTTAAATTGCTGAGCCTGGCTTTGAACTTGCAATCCTCCTGCAGTGGCCTCCCATGATGCTGGGATTACAGATGTGCACCACTGTGCCAGCTAAGTTTTATTTTTTAATCTATCAGTTAAAATAAATCTTAAAAGTCTAAATATAGCTGAAAATTTAAAAATATATTTGCCACTCACTTGATAGTAAAGAAGTGTCAATGTTAAGAAAATGATTTCTATACAAATAAAAAATGAACATGTCTCAAAGAAAAAAGATGGTTGATAGAAGCTATTCTGATTTGCATTATATGTTTTTAAAAACATGATCTCAACAAGAATAAAATCTCAAATTATATTTGTATATATATTTGTAAGATGTGTATGATTTGGGGGGAATCTTTCAAGTTCTCTGGACTTTAGTAATCCCCTTGGAAATAATCCTAAATATTAGGGTGATTTTTACCTTGTCTTTGCTACTGTTGAATGATTTATTCCATGGCCATGTTTTTTCTACATGGGCCTTTACTCTAGGATTTGTATTAGTGTGAACAAGAGCATAACATATAGGAAAGTTGTTTTATATTGCTTAGGATTATTTTCACAAAACTGGTTTTTAGAAATGAAAGTCATTTTACATATATTGATAGATACTACTAAATATGTTCTCTCATGATCTACTAATGAAAGTCATTTTACATATATTGATAGATACTACTAAATATGTTCTCTCATGATCTAATCCATTCATTTCACATAATCTCCCAAACCACCAGTAGCACTAGACATTATGGGTTTAAATTTTTGTGTTTTGTTTTTAAATTTAAAATTCATGGAATCACAAATAAAAACTGTAGTGTACTGTATAAATTTTAGAGGCTCCCAAAACATTTCTGTTTGGCTTAAAGGTAGATAAGAGGTAGCTTTGGTAAGTCACTAAAATAAATGCAGTAAGGTGGAGAGCTTATCATTTTATTCAGCATTTGTTGACCAGAAGTATGGGCTGCAACTTCCTTTGGTGGAGGAATGAGGGGCTCTCTTGTCTTCCTGGAACCTACTACAGAGACACAGAGTGACAGGGAAAAATACACTTCCCTCTTGCTTTGTTCTGAGAAGAAACTGAGATGTATTACTTTGTCACTTATGCTGCGTTGTGATTCAAACCCATCCTTTCTCTTGTTAAGGCTAAACTTCCTTAGGCATTATACAGAAGGTCAGTTTTTATCCCTTCCCTCATAAGGGCCAATTTTCTAACCCATGTTCCATTTTTATTGCTCTTTTTTGAGTCCTCTCCAAGTGCTCAAAACCAGTTAAATGCTGAGGCTCAAAACTATGTTCAGAATTCTGATACTGAGGCTTTTAATTGTGGATGTTTCAGGAGGATTACTTTACAATTCCATTAAGCTGTAGAGAATGACTATTTATGCATCCCTTGGGTTTTCACTTGGGCATTCTTTCATTTGTAGATAACAAGTTTCCTATATAAGGGCATGTGATTTAGTTAAAAAGTTGTCCAGCTGTTTTTATGAGATTGACTGACAGTTACACATAATTCTTTATGTCATCACTGTACTTCCTTAATTATAGTTTGGCATACCAAGAATTTGAGGTGAGCTAGTAAGTCATGCATTCTTAAAATGAAAAGAAAAACCTGTTAGGTTCACAATTACTGAATTCTGTAAGTCCACTAACTTAGAAAAATTATATGTATTAGATGCAACAGAACTTTAATTAAGTTTACAGATTTTTAATACTGTAAAATTACAAGAACTAATTTTTTCTAGAAAATTCAGGAATATTAATATGCGCCAGTAACAAATTTCTTAGTATAAAGTGACTACTAAAATATAAATTAACGTGAAATCTTATTAGTTCAATATTTTGTTTACTAGTTTTGGAAATATTTCATATTATCATTATCAAATTTAAGTAAGTTATGATTTTCCTCTTCCATATTTCTCATAATTCAATATTATTTTAGGAAAAGTAGAATGTACCAGTAATTAATCATACATATAGAGATCCTATAACATTCATGCCACCTTAAATAAAGATTTTTCTTGTTCTTGAATATTTGTTAGCCTGAGATAAAATTTTTTATATAATATGCAGATACTTTTTTTAAGTTTAATGTCTATTTGTGAGTGCTAAAAGACAAAAGTCTTGTAAGGTAAAAATATTTTTGTTTCACATGAGTTGTAGATGAATAAACTATAAATGGATTTAATATTAATATTCATTAATTATATTTAATACTTTCATAATAATTTATTATGAAAGTAGGAACAATTGTGCCTCCATTATTACTTTCAGAGTATATTTTTAATGATTAAAATTACCAAAAAATAAAAAGGCTCACATGAAATGAGAGTGAGAAGCTGTAATATATTTACAAATAACTACTTTCTAACATTAAATGTATGTAAACTTTTGAAAGAAAAGTGGTTATCATTTCTAAAGAAAAAGGGGTCATTTCTTGTTTGTTGAAACACAAGACAGAACATGCAAATAGGGCTGGCACTCACTAGTAGTGCAGGCTTTGCCAAGGAAAGTGTAAGATGTGGCTCTAGCCTCTGGAATGTGTGAATATATTCTGAATATATTCCCTTAGTGGTAAGAAATGTAAAAAAAAAATTACAATTTGAGCATACTTTTGATGCTTTAAACATTCAGAAGACAGAATCCCTTGAAGATGGAACAATTAGGAAAAAACTTCAAGCTGATGGGATTTGAACAGGGTTTTGAAGACTGAAGGGAATACTAAGTCAGAGGTGGATGTGGTAAGAAGAGGGAAAACATCTCAGGTGAGCAAATGCCATTAGTTATATTATGAATCTTTGGAGTTTAAGATATGGAGAAATTTAATAAATATTATATGAGATAACTGCTATACTCAAAAAACATCGACAATTTAATTTGTCCATATCCAAAGTAGAAGACAGTTTGAGTTTTTTGGATGTTCCTGGACATTATTTAAACCCCTGGAAAAATTCTAGGGAACTAAACATTTGTATTTATTTATTTATTTATTTTAGTTGTAGATGGACAGAATCCCTTTATTTATTTTTATGTGGTGCTGAGGATAGAACCCAGTGCTTCCCATGTGCGAGGCTACAACCCTAGCCCACAAATACAGTTTTTTTGTATAACATCTAGATTATTTAAGTTCTTATGAAAATCTATAGTCATTCAAAATTGGTAATAAGCTTCTTAAAAAATGTCATATGACCAGAAATGTATTATTTTTCTTTCAACACCATTATCCCCATCAAAACTCCCATTCTTTGGACAGAGAAGCTAGTTGTTAAGATGTAAAAGTTTAGCAAATTAGGGATTACATCCATGTGATTTGTGTTTGTATCCAATATGGTGCCTGATACACCATAAGTAGTGCTTACTAATGTGAATTGAATATTCAAACCTTAATGGTTTTTATCTTGTTGGTAGATTATATAGCTATTTTATAGTTATTTGCATATTTTTGCATCCAAGAATTTCTTTTTATTAGCACATCAAAAAACAAAGTACATCACTTCTAACTCCATTACTTGATTTTTCACCACAGAAGACTTCAGGATAACACATATAATTACCCAGTGTCCAACAGTAATATTGATATTATTAGTACCAATTCACATTTGTGAAATATTTTGTGATTTATGATGTGCTTTTGCCTTCTTATATTATTTTGTACTTCAACAACCTCTGTAATGCAGCTGTCATATCACCATTTTATAGATGCAAAAACTGAATTTAAATGAAATTAAGTAGTTGACCTGAAATGCAGAAAATAGAACCTTTGGAGCTAGAGCTCACTCTCCCATCCCCATTTCCTATTGTTTTATTGCCAATTATGTGTAAATTATCTTATCTTAAAATGTCTGTATATCATCTACCTTGAGAATCGTGAAGTACCAGACTGCTTAATGTACTACTTAGCCTTAATAATAATGCAAATGTCATTGTAAAGTAATGAAATTAAACTGTTCCATTTTGGTAATTACCTGTGCTAATTAATTTAAGAGGCATTGATTAATCTACCTGTACTGTTGGAATATGTGTTAGATTTTTTTTTTCTTTTTTCACTCATCTTTTTATGCAATGACTCATACTTCATAAGGGGCAGCTGAGTGTTGGCCTGGAGAGAGTTATATGAATTTGCTGTGGAGTGTGCACTGCAGGTTTTCAGAGATACAAAAGAAAGCAGGCAGGGGCTGGGGTTGTGGCTCAGTGGTAGAGCACTCATCTAGAACATGCACTGCCCTGGGTTTGATCCTCAGCACGACATAAAAATAAGTAAATAGAATAAGGGTATTGTATCCAACTACAACCAAAAAATAAATATTAAAAAAAGAAAGCAGGCAATCATGGATTTCATCTTTAATCCGATTTGGCCCTTAAAAATGCTGTGAAGATTTAGTAATTAATATAAGGCATTTGTAAATGAATTCCTTATATAATGTTTGTAAACCTACAGAGAAGCATGACCTTACATTTATGAATTAGCCTGAGAATTGACTGTAGTAATGCATGATGTTTCATTATACCACTGCTAAGGAATAATATAACTCTAGAGACCTCAATTGATAGAACTCTACATTTCATAAAATAGCATTAAATGGTCTGACCTTCACTCTTGGACACAATCAAACTGTAAGATATAATCACAATTTCAATAATAAACTTACAAATTTATGCCAACCAAGGAAGAAGAATTGTGCCATATAATGTCATTAATTTATTATCATTTTAATTCTTTCAACTTAGGCAAATCAGAAAATAAACATGCTTTTGTTATTTCATGTGACACAAAAATTAGGTACAACTGGCTCATAATCTCACTTTTAAAATTTTTTTTTAGTTGTAGATGGACACATATCTTTATTTATTTATTTTTATGTGGTGTTGAGGAGTGAACCCAGTGCCTCACACATGTGAGGCAGGCACTCTACCACTGAGCTCCAGCTCCAGCCCCCACAAATCTCATTTTAGTCAGCCCTTAAGCTTCCTAAAATACATAATTCTAGATTAAGGAAAAAAATTTATGATTTTAAACTAAAAGAAGAAAATATCCAACTAATTTACTAGATTGGTTTATTTTACCATGACTAGATCTACATAATTTGGAAGTGATTGCAAGTTCAGTGAAAATTTTAATTAATATGGATATGTGTGTTGATCTGGTTTGTTGAATCTGAGACTGAGTTGACCACATTATCCTTGTATTTGAACCATCTCAACTTCCTTTCTTGAGCTCAGAATCTCTTTGTCAGCTGTCCTCTCTCGAGGTGACCCTCTTACTTTCAAAGCTTAACCCCTTCACTTGTGTTCTTAATCCTCTCCTCGCCAGCCTCCTCTCAGACCTTGATCCACCCGTGATCCCCTTGCTCTTGTCTTCAACATGACTCTCCACAGTATCCTGGCTTCTTAGTCAACAAATATATACTTAATTCTTAATATATACTTATTCCTTCCCTGTACTAGAAACGTGTTCTCTTGACAGTCCCCTTTACTCACATGCTTCTCAAATAAATAGTTACTGACAACTTCTACTTCCTCATACTTCCCTTAACCTATTCAAAGCTGACTAGGGCTTCTTGAACCTTATGGAAATTGCTCCTTCAAAGTTGCTAGTGACCTCTGTCTTATTTCCAATGCTGATGCCCTAAACATTGAATTAAGCTTCCATTTCTCTCACTGTGGTGCCATTGTCCACCTTTTCTGCCTATTGGAAGACTATGTATTCTAGAAAGCTTAGTATACATCCTACCATTTCAAATGTCCTCAAATCAACACCAGAGCCTCTGTTGTTACACTTATTCAATTGTACAATTACAGAATCTCAGTTCCCTCTTAGAGGTTATATTTTTTTTTCTTTTTCTTGGAGCCCCTCGGATGCTGCCCATGTATTCTTGTTCATGTTAAAAAGCAAGTATATTTCTGATCTTGTTTTCTCATCTCCTTGCCAGTGCGTGTTATATGCCTTTACTTGGAACCTTCCCATGAAGGTGCTGCTTCTCGAGATCCAGCTAATCTCTGCTCATAGCTATTCATCCTCAGTCCTTAGGTGTCAGAGTTGCCCTGTGACTTTGAGTGAAGTTTGTGTGTGTTTGTGTGTGAGCACGCACATTTTAGAAGATAGTGGCAGGTTTCTAATGACCCTCTCTCTAATTCTCCAGGGCCCTGAGGCAACAGTGACTAGACACAGAGCCTCACAGATTTTGATAAATGTTGCGACTCTTAGCTCTTCTTCCTGTGTGGGGCTCAAAAGCTAGTAGAGGTGGACAAGCAATTTTCTCTATTATCCTCTTGTCACCTAGCTCTCCTTTGATTTACTCAAGATAAGAATGTTAAAAATCTCTTTGTTTAAGAGGGCTACCTACAAAAATGTTTTATGATATAGTGTCACTATTATTTTAAGTTCAGCTTTGATGCTAGTGAAAAAAGAAATCTGACAAAGTATTTCATTCACTTCTCAAGTGATAATGAATACTTACTGAGAATTTAAGGATGAATAAAGACACAATCTCAGCCACTGAGTTATTTCTGTCTAGCAAGACAGACAGGCCAATAATTAGCTATTGTGGAATTGTAGTGGCAATTTTTAGATTCAAGTATGATAAACTCTGGGAGAACAGATGAAACCGGAAAAGCTTCATAGAGGAAGTGAAAAGTTGAGGCTTGATGTGTGATTTTGTCAGGTGATCTGGGGGCCATTGTGAACTGTTGCCATTAGAGGGATTATCATAGTGGTTTTAAAGGTCAAAGCAGTTTGAGGGATACAGAGAAATCCTGTGTGGTTAGGGAACACAGGTGTGAGAGCATCTGGATGCTGAGAAGGCTGAACATGTGGGCAATTCTGAAAGGCCATATGTGCTGTCCTGGAGAGTTGAAAATTTTTTAATTTAAAAATGTGAAGGTGTAGGTGCAATAGCAGAATTCTAGAAAAAGCACCTAACTATATGGCATTGAGGAAATTGAATCTTTTAGTTAAGTCTAGAACCTCCCAAATTGATCCTGAAACAGAAACTGAGCCCCCAGATCTCAGAAAGACCTTTCAAAGTTCAGAGAGCCCCATGGAGGTTGGACTGAGTTAGATCTAGGATATTTTGATCATCAGTGGATGGGAAGACCTAAAAAAAATTTAAAAGCAACCCCATTTCTGAAGTGCAGCCTCTCTAATTTACCCTCAATTTTTGTTATTGAATGGCATCTACTAGGAAGGCTAGTTTTCAGCAAGAAGTCATTTATAGTGCCACAGTGAACTAGGACTCATCAGAACAGGCGAGAGATTATTAGAGCGTCATCCAAGCTTTGTTTCCCCATTAACAACCTATCTGTCTGAATCCCCTCAGCAAACACAAAAAGGCTAAGATTTCAGAGTCTCTGTGGCTATGGAACTCAAGCATCATCACCCAGCCTGGGGAAGGCATTTCAGACAAACCCTCCAGCCCTGCTGGCCAAATTGCTCGTAACGCGACAGGTGATGGTGGATGTCAGCTGGGAAAGAAATGACTTACTATAAACTCCAAGCATCTCTCACTTCACTCTCAGGAAATGTAACTTGTATCATATTTCTCTTCCTGGAAGATATTCAGCAAGTCAGAGGCCCCACTGATACTTGTAAATACGGAAGTTCTTCATAAACCCTGCCTCACGCTTATTCAGAATGGAAGAATTAATTTGGAAGCTATTCTTAATATTTAAAAATAGATCTTTTTCCATTTAGCCATTTCATTTTAAAAACAAAAAAATTAAACAAAGGACAGTCTTGTTAAATATGACCTGGAAAACTTGTTTTAGCTCTTCCAAAATAGCACTTATAAAAAAAAAAAGGGTTGGGGGAACTTTACTTTAACTCTTGTACTGTGAACTGATTAAAGAATTACTACTGGAAACACTGGAATTGATATTTGAACTTTTTGGACATGTTACTTTCTGAATATATACTGCACTTAGTTTTTGGAACATCATTTGCAAAGTGAAATTTCTCTAAAATAAGTATGTCCTTTTGCTTTTCAGTTTATGAGTACTGAAATTGTGAAAGTTTGTTAACCTTTATTTTATATTTTATTCCTTGCCTTACATTTCTTTTTATATAGCTAAGTAAAAGAACAACAACAAAAAGAAACTAAAATCGTGTGTTCTTTTTAATCATAGTTGGATTTTATCCTTTTATTTTTTCCATATGTGAGACAAAGAAATAACTTGCCATACTAAAAACTGTGATTATTTTAGGAATATTGAACAAATACATCAAATTGAACTTGCTGTACAATGAAATTACTAATACTTCATACTACTAAGAAGCAAACAAATCTATGAGCTTTACTATGGTCTTTATTTTTCTTGACAACAATCTACCAGAGCCTTATCATGGAGAATAAACCCAATCTATTCCCTACTTACATCTCTCCACAACTATGTCAATGAATATTTGTGTGTACTTAAAAAGAGTGATTTATGTTTTGTGTTTTCTGATTTTCCCTGAATTTTTCATGCTTGCAATGTTCACCATCTGGAAGAGAAGTGAAAATCAGTTTTATTCTCTTACAGCAGATCTTATAGGTTGCTCATTAATTGGACAGCCTGAATGCCCTCCATTTGTGCAGTTGATACCCTCTGTTCCTGAAAGACCAGACATTTCACCTTTATTAAGTTAACTTTGTGTGTAGCCATGTCAGGTACTGATTTTACAACTCAGCAGATGAGTGGAATGGAGTTTTCACTGACCTCTGTGCCAGGAAAGCAATAACATAGGATCCGTGAAGGGTTCTCTATACTGCTCTTGTGGTTTTCACTACTTCCTGAAAATGCACTCCTTTTTAAAGAAATACTTGGAAAATGCTCCTAGCTTTTTAAAGAAATTATCTCTGATGAATAGAGAAAAAATATTCCTGATTGGTTTCCACCTTCCTTAGCATGTATATCTTTCCTAAAACTCTAGAGATAGTAATTTTAAGGATATTACTCTGTGTTTTCAGATACTTCCTGATCTGTGCTCAAAATATCATTAAGGGAAGGAACTGTAGTAATCTACCCCTCAGGGATACTGGTGACCTAAGATGTACAAATGTCATAATGAATACTTTGCTTGGAACCCAAAATATGATTTATTATTGTTAATATTACAGTATGATTATAAGCGTTTTAATTATTTATGCATTTCTTGAAGTTAATATTTTATATGTACCCTCCTCAGTACTCAGAAAAATAGAGACTTTTTGCTTGCTTAGAGTTCCAAAAGATTACTTTCAGTCAGGTTGCTAATGATGAAGGGAATTTTATTCTTAACTAAGAGGATGCAAGCAACTTGATATACTGGAAAAAACTGACCTTGGAATTAAGAGTCATGAGTTCAAGTCCCATCCTGACCCCAGCCTGGCATGGTGAGGTAGTTATTTAAATTCTGTAGCTATAATTTCTCATTTATAAATTAAGATGGATGATCTAAATTACTGACAAGGTTCCTTTCAGCTTTAGAAGTATGGAACTACAGGAAACAACTAAAGGTGGTTCTTGTGACTGAAATATTTCCAAGGACTAGAAGACTCATGCTGAATAACACCTTTGGTGAAATCCTCATGGAGTAGCTATTATATGTTGCTATAGCCTGTATAAATTTTATATTTCTTTTTAAAATAAGAAACTGATGTATTTTCTTGGACTGTTTTTCAAAATCATTGATTGACCTGCTCTAGAATCACACAGGAATTTATTTTTCTTCCTGCTATTTTCCTGCTGACTGGGATGTAGAACAGTCTCATAAGGCCTCAACTTTAAAGAATTATACAAACTAACATAGATTGTATGCTGAAAATGAGTGTTCAATACCTAGTGGGACTAGTTATAGGCATCATCATGGGTTTTCTGTGAATGGAACTAATTTTTATGAATGTTCCCAGCACACCAGGTCATAGTCTAGATGCTTGATTAACACAAACAAGCCTGGCAGTGCCCTTCTTGTCATGGAAATCATTTTCTGGCAGCTGGAAATAGGCAATACATATATAAACTTATTTGAAACCTAGATCGTTACAAGCCAATGAAAAAAATCAGAACAAGGTAATGTGTTAGATAGTGACTGGGGTGAGGACAGCTATAGACTTTTCAGAGGAAATGACATTTGAGCTGAGAGCTGAACAGGAAGAAGAATCCATTGAAATGAAGACCTCTGGAAAAGACTAACCGAGGAGAGGGAACAGGAAGTACAGAGGCCTAAGGCCTCAATGAGCCTGGTGTGTTCAAGGAACAGTGACAGGTCATCGGGACTAGAGCCTGGGTGCCTCACAGATACCAGAATAGAAGATGTGTCAGAGACAGGATCACATCAGGCCCACAAGCATGGTCAGGGGTGGGTATTTTGTTTTAGGAACCTTGAGGCATATGTAAAAGTTTACAAGTAAGGGAGACATTTGGTCTAATTTTAAAAGCTTATTCTGGACTGCAAGGCAGAGGAAGGAGGGAGGACAAAAGGACACTACAACAGGAGCCATGGGGAGAGATGGAGGCAGCTTTGACTAGGGTGGCGACTGTGAGATGCAGAGAAGTAGACAGAATGGGTACCTATTTTGGTGATGAAGTAAGACACGCCAGTGGATAAGGTGGGGGATAATAAAGGAAAGTGAAGAATTAAGAATGATTTCTAGGGATTTTGCTGGGGACCTGGTTCAATGACTATGAAAAGATACGGAATACTTATAGTGGGATGTATTTGGGCAGAAAAATATGTTCAATTTCAATTATTTAAATAGAGATGCTTTCAGCCTAGTAAGGATTTGGGTATGTGAGTCCAGAGTACTAGAGAAGGAAATAGACAATACTTACTTATCTTGGTAGCATCTCTCCTCAGGCCTTTCTTCCTGTTGTGAACTCTGCTCTCAAACTCCCAGTACATTAAAGAAACAGTGCCCAGGTCTCACATCAGTGGCATCTCATCTTGATTTGGCTAACTCAGATGTGTTTCCTGCTCTGTATTTATTTTTCTCTCTATTTTCCTCACTAAAACTTCCTTCTTTTATAATAATCCCTGCAGATCTCTGCTCTGTGCTTTCCAAGGTGAGAACTAATTATTAGACAATTTGTTAGTAACATGTGACTGGTGTTCTGGGGCTAGTTTAATCTTAACAGAGCATGTGTTTTATAAACACAAGCATTTTTCAGAAAGGTAGAAAGCTCTAGCAGTAGGCTATTAACTGTTTTGGCTTTTAGTGAAAATGCTTTACAAGTAGGGAGAAATGTTGGCATCTTCCAATACTTTCTGAGTTCATAGTACATATCCAAAAGACAAAGACAATTCTATTTAAGAGTGATTTAACATACGTGGAGTGGTTAACCGCTTCCTCCATCATATGCCAGGATCTTTCCAGAAAATCTTTTTAGACACTTTTTAGACTTCATCATTTTGTTTGTATTTATTAATTATTTTGAATAAATTTCAAGTAGAAAAAAAAAGATTTTAATTGGGTAGGAAAGAAAACCTAGAGAATACAGTTAATAAGAAATTTGGACAAATATTATCTATTATTAAAATCCTATACAATGTATTTCTTCATGGGTAATAAAATGTTAATTGTTATACGTTTTCACATACAATAGATACTAGCATAGTTAGTATAGTTAGTGAGTTTATAGTTAGTGAGTCCATTTTAAATATATGGAGAAAAATATTAACACAAGTGCATTTTCACTTGAAGTTTTTTCCATCTCTTCTTAATATGTCAGTGCCTTCCTTAATGTAAAGTAAGAGTTGTAGATTTTTGTGACTAATATTTTACCTCTCAGAATAAAATAGAATGTTAGTCTCCTTATTCATTTTAAAAGAACTTGCCTCTTGCTTAGCATCTGTGAAGCCCCAAATTCAATCCCCAGTACTGCCTCCTGCCCTGCCCCGGATAAAATACAACTTGCCTCATCACTAACATATTGAGGCAGGAGGTCTTTGGGGAGGTTTAGGCAGGTCTGTATTAATTCTCTTTCATCTCTACCTCAATAAATACAAAATTATCTTTTTTTTTTTTCAGTTTGACCCTCTCTTTATTTTGGAATGATTTTTTAAAGTTTGTTTTAATTAGTTATACATGACAGTAGAATGAATTTATGCATTTTGATATATCATACATAGATGGGATATAATTTCTCATTTTTCTGAGTGTACATGTTGCAGATCATATTGGTCATGCAGTCATATATATATACATTCAGTAATAATGTCTGTTTCATTCTACTATCTTTTCTATCCCCACATCCTCTCCTCTCCCCTCCCATCACTTCCCTCTACCGATTATTTTTTTCAAGAAATGGAAATAGTTATGAGTGTTTTTTTAATGATCATTCACATAATCCATGCTACTTATAAAAAAAATAAGAAAGCATAGAAAATATAAAGAAGGAAATTAAAATCTCTTGATTTTAACACCAAGAAGAAAGTATTGTAATGTTGACTTTTATGGAATTTTTAAAAATTTTGATTAAAGCCTCACTGAACTAGTTCTTAGATCTGGACACGACCTTCTGCTGTAACTGGTCACTTTATGGAGACCCATTTTTTAATTGTCTACCGTTTCCCCTAAAGTTTGATAGCATTTTGTTTCACATTATGATTGAATAGATGGCTGCTGGACATAGAGTACATCAGAGAGCAAATGGAAACTACACTTTAGTTTTTTTGCAGTGTTAAAGTAAGTAATAAGCTTATAGAGGTTGAAGATATGTGAATTATAAGGATTCAGAGACACTCCAGACAGGTTTTACTGGGCACCTTTGAACAATTTGGAACAAATTTAGTTAGGTTCTCTATGACTTTTACTTATTAAAATCCTATACAATGTATTTCTTCATGGATAATAAAATGTTAATTGTTATTATAAGGATTTAGAGACACTCCAGGCAGGTTTTTTAAATATTGATTTTATATTGAACATTGTTAATTTGGTATACTTGTGAAGTCATCTGCCCATGAATATTTAGTGACTTTCATTATTATGTAAAACATAGACAATGAAAAATAAATGGTTAATTACATTTAAATTTCATTGAGCCTGGACTCTTCAAATGTAGGTTAATATTAATATATGTAGGATTTTTTTTCCATTTATGATATGGAACTATATATGATATATATAAAATAAAGGAAAGGCAGAAAATATCCCATTGAGAACTTCTAGCCTGTGTGTGTTTGTGTGTGTGTGTGTGTGTGTGTGTGTGTGTGTGTGTTATAGGCATGGATTTGGTGAGTAAGGCTCAACAATATTTTTCTTAATGGCAGTATCACTGAATGAGCAATAGATAGGATAGGATTTCTTATAGGAAATTGCACTCCATTTGAAAACATTCAAGCATGGATATCTTGGACATGCAAGCTGTCATTATATCTCTCTGGTAACAGACCAGTAATCCAATATGGACTCTTTTATAATAGAAACTTTGGCAAGACCCAGAGAAATTATTCTGTGCCACATTAACTATTCTTGTACGGTATAAACAAGAAGCATCATTGGTAAGAGTAGATATATTTTTAAACATTTTATTTTTAAAACGTGGAAGTTCTCCTTCAAAAATTACAATCTTGGCAAGCAAAATCATGTTTGGCTTGGAAAAAAAGAATATAAATTTCTGAAAGGGAAATATCATGATTATAAAGATTTTCATTCATTATGAACTTAGACCAAGAAAAAATTCATCTTTAAAGATAATTAAATTCACTAAATTCACAATATATTTTTAAGAATGTAATTATTGTGTATCAATTCTGTTCTCTTGTTGTTTTTGTTACAGAAGAAACTATTCATGAGATGCAAAATATTTTGAATTTTTAGACTAGATTATAAATTATTGAAAATAAATATATTTAATTTTTATTCATGAAGTGTTAAAGTATCATCTAAAAATTAAATTTGTTTGTCTATTTCATTTTCTGAATCACTCATTTATTCAACAAATATAGAATTTGCTGGTACCACTGTACTGAGTTGTTGTAGGTGAGCAAAGATATAATAAACACTATTCTTTCACTCAAAGATCTTGAATTGGGAATAAGAGTTGTAAAAGGTGCCTGTATGACTATAAATCTAAGTTTAAAAAAAAGAGGAGAAAGTAGTTTTCATTATTTTTGGCTTTGTTATAAACCACTATAAAACTTAGTGACCTAAAATGACAGCTTATTTTTTTCTGAAGGATTTTAGAAAGTCTACTTTTCTATGAAAGCAATATGAACACAGGCAAAAATTGTCAAAAATCAATATTTTCAGAAATCTGTAAATTCATCAAGGGCTTATCACAATCTAATGACCATTTATTTGAGAAAACATTGAACCTCAATAAGACGAGCAGGCTTTGTGACATTCTAACTTGTCCTATACAGATTGCTCTCCCTGATGCTATGTTAGATTCGAAAATCAGCAGCTCCAAAATCAGTAAAAATGTAGCCTGGCATCATCAGAGGGGAGAGCAGTATGGAGTTTATTGTAGACCCCGTTCTGAGAGGACTGCATTACTTTACCTGACTGTTAGCTCCCTGAAAACCCAGGTTTACAGTTTTTCTTTATTTTACCTGATCAGAGCTTGCCCAATGAGAACAGCCTTTTCCAATGGACATTACATGAAATTAAATTTAAAATGTGTTCTTGAGAAGCTCAAAAACACATTTCAGGTAGGAGAAGGAAGAATCAGAGAACTTGAAGATAGTTCAGTTGAAATGATTCATTTTGGGGATGACAGAAAGAGAAGGAAAGAAAGAAAATGAATCGTCATCTTATTATTGTTCTGTATGGCACCATGGGGCATGCCAACATATGAATAATAGAAATTCCAGAGGAGAAGGACAGGGTGCCAAAATCATATTACGGGGAAAGAATAGTCTCTTGAATAAAAGATACTGGGAAAACTGGATATGCATATGCAAAAGAACTGGGTGGAACCCATACTTCATACTATATTTAAAAATTAATTCAGAATAGATTAAAAAAAAAACCCTAGATTTAAGAGCTAGGATAACAAACTCTTAGAGGAAAACATAGGGATAGATCTTTGCAGCCTTGATTTGGCAATGGAGTCTTATACAGGACAACAAAAGCAAGCAAAAAAAGGACAAATAGATAAATTATACTTTATCAAAATGAAAGGTTTTTTTGTACATCAAAGTACATCATCAAGAAGGTGGAAAAATCTGGAATGGAAGAAAATTTTGCAAATCTTATATATGAAAAGGGTCTAGTATCCTCAATATATGAATATTACAAAAAACTTAGAACTCAACAACAAAAAGACAAATAATTACATGAATATGTTCAATATCATTAGTCATTAGGAAAATGCAAATCAAAACCAAAATGAGATATCACTTTACCCCCAATAGGATAGCTACACTGAAAAAAACACAGAAAACAATTTTTAGTGAGGATGTAAAAGAAAATGGAACCCTCAAATCTTGCTGGTGGGAATGTAAGGTGATGATTCAGCTGCTGTGCCCTTTCTCAAAAAGTTACAGGAAGAATTACATAAGACCTTGCATTTCCACTCATGAGTATATACCTAAAAGAACTTCAGAGAGATACTCAAACACAGGTTTGTTCATACTCTCACTTTTCAAATAGCTTAAAAGTGGAAACAGTCCAAATTTTCATCAATGGATAAGTGTAAGAGCAACTGTGGCATATATATGTGATGAACTATCTAGCCATTAAAAGGATATAGAACCAATACATGCAACCACTGAGATGAACTTCCAAAGCATGAGATGTAAAAAGAGACAAACAGAAAGTCACATAGCTTTCACTATGCCATCTATGTGAAAAAATATATGATAGATGTATCTGTTTTAAAAAAGTTCTTGTTGCTAAGAACCGGGGGAATATGGATAGGCTATGGAACATGTATGGAGTTTTACTCTAGAGTGATGGAAATGTTTTGGAATTAGATAAAAGATGGTGATAGTAAAACAGTCAATGTAATTGATTACAATGAAATATTTACATAAAATGGCTGATTTTATGTTACATGGATTTCTATCTCAATAGGCTTATTTTTGTAAAAAGAATGATCTCAAATAATTAATGTCTCATTTTAAAAAATTGAGTACAAAGAACTGACTAAATCTAAAGCAAGAAGAAGGATGAAATGAAAAAGAGAGAGGTTAGAGGAGGGGAAATGAAGAATGACTGATTATGGGTAGGAGTTTCTACTGTAGGGGATAAAAGTGTTCTAGAATTAAATAATGTTAATACTCTCCCAATTTATACTAAAACCACTGGCAATAACTTTTTAAAACCTGAATTTAATGATATGGGAATTGTATGTGTGTTTGTTTTTTTTTAAAAAAAGAAGGTGTTACTCCCATGATTGGTGCCCCAGGGCTTTCTCAATGTGACTAAGACTCCCCTAGGGCTTTCTCAATGTGACTAAGACTCCCCTATGCCGTGGTAGCCTCACTTTTCTTATGTAGCGGCTGGCTTCCAAATGGAAGAAAGCAAAAGCCAGCACACTTATATTTTTTATTTTTTAAAAAAATATTCATTTATTCCTTTTAATTATACATGACAGTAGAATGTATTTTGACATATTATACATACATGAAGTCTAACTTCCCAATCTTGTTTATACATGACATGGTGTTACACTGGTAATGCATTAATATATGACCATAGGAAAGTAATGTCCAATTCATTCTACTGTCTTTACTATTCCCATTCCCCCTCCCTTCCCTTCATTCCCCTTTGTCTAATCCAAAGTATTTCTATTCCCCCACTCCCCATCACTTATCATGTGTTAACATCCGCCTGTCAGAGAGAATATTTGGCCTTTGGGTTTTTGGGATTGGATTATTTCACTTAGCATGATAGTCTCTAGTTCCAACCATTTACTAGAAAATGCCATAATTTTATTCTTCTTTATGGCTGAGTTATATATATATATATATATATATATATATATATATATATATATATAGTGAGATTATATATATAATCTCACATTTTATTTATCCATTCATCTGTTGTAGAGTACCTAGTTTGTTGTTTCCATAGCTTAGCTATTGTGAATTGAGTGGCTACAAACATTGATGTAGTCATGTCATTATAGTATGCTGATATTAAGTCCTTTGGGTATATACCAGGGAGTGGGATAACTGGGTCAAATGGTGGTTCCATTCCAAGTTTTCTGAGTAATCTCCATACTATTTTCCAGAGTGGTTGTACCAATTTTCTGTCCCACTAGCAAAGTATGAGTGTAAGTTTTTCCCCACATCCTTGCCAACATTTATTGTTACTTGTATTTTTGATAATTGCCACTGGAGTAAGATGAAATCTAAGTGTACTTTTAATTGCCAGCAGCATTATTAATTTCTGGTCTTAGAAGCTCTGCACCACCATCTTGATACACTCCATTGGTCAAAGCAAGTTTTGGTGCTATCAGGTAGAGGGCAAAATGGATTCTTGATAAGAGAAGTACCAAAGAGCTCAGTGGTAGAGTGCTAGCCTAGCATGTGCGAGGCCCTGGGTTCTATCCTCAGCACCACAGAAAAAAATAAATAAATAAAGGTATTATGTCCAACTACAACTAAAAAATAATTAAAAAAAAAATAAGTACCAAAATCTCTATGAAAAAATCATATGGGATACATGTAGTTGTGGTTATTTTTGGAAACAGTCTTTCAAGAGGGGCAGTATCATGTTGTGTCTTAGCATGTACATACTACTGCCACTCTCCTGTAGCCTTAGCTCACTTAAATGAAAAAGATGAATCAGCAGATCATCTCTGTTGGGAGTATTGGGAATGACTTAATAGAGCATATTGTCTTAGGTTGAGATCTTGAAACTCATGGATGGAGTGAGATGGGATTGAAGAGTAGCCTAGATCAAATAGTGTAAGCAAGGAAAAAGAGTAAAGAAATACACAGAGCATGGAAAAAAATAAAACTTAAAAGTGTTTCTACCATACTCTTAATATTTTTTAGAAAGAGATGGAAATAAATGGTTAGGGAGTCTAAAGTTTGAACTACAAGTAACAGATCAAGGTCAAGTGGTCGGGCATTAGGAGGACTCTTGGCAGTAGATTGGAATGTATTGAAAAACATAGAAGAAAGTAGAAGTAAGGGAATCAGAGGGAATGTGAATGTGGCCATTCAGGTGAGGGTTGAAGGTAGCCAGAATTAAGGTGGCCGCCATGAGAGGAACAAAGCGGCACATTATATGGAACAAGACCATAAAAGTAAAATTTATGAAACTTGATAACCAATTATGGTACCCAGAGTGAATGAAATCATCAATAATGACTTTATGACTTCCAGTCAGAGTGGAGAAAAAGGTGCTACTAACAGATATTGGGAACAGGGTAAAGGAACAAACTTAGAAGGAAAGTGGCAAGAGTTCTCTTTGAGCTTATATATTAGAGGTTCGTATAGCACATCCTGCAAGAGATGTGCTCTTGTACCATGACTCTCATTTTAGACCATGAATGCTTCTGGGAGACACTGTCCAGTTCATAGAACTCACAATGTATTGAAATAATGTTGGTTTGGTGCATGTACTAGGAATGGAAATAGAGACTTCAGTATCATCCCTGAAAAGGCAACAGCAGTGAAGCAAGAAGTCTTGTGGACAGAAGTGGTTGAAGAAATAAATAACCTTTGTAAACACTTGTACTTTGGTTAAAATAGTAAATAGCAGTGGCTGTAGGAGACCCTGGGTGACTAGCAAAGAGTTATAGAAGCCTAGGTGTGGGTAGTATGCGTTCATCTGGGACCCATGACTTTGAGGTAAGCATTTTTAAGCATCTCTATTCCATACCCCTTTAAGTGGCTGCTGTCTTTCACTCAGATCCATGCAAGTTACTCTAGTAGCTACCGTCCTGCTTTATTGTTAAGATTTTTTTTTTTTTAAATCTCATTCCTAACATTAGGCTTCCCATTCACAATTGGAGTTCTGATTTTAGTCATCTTCAGTATTTCCCTGCTCTTTTCAACTTTTTATAGTTACTATTTTATATAGTTTCTACTTTATATAATTACTATATATTACCTGCGAATATTTTGCTACTCTCAACTAATTTTAAACAGCAATTAGGGCAGGGCAGGAAACATCCTTTTCCCATCTTTGTAAGTTTCACAGTGCTCTATATACAATGGGTATTCAGCAAGTGCTTATATAAATCCAAGGGTGCCAAATAGCAGTCACTGGTTTTATTTGGCTTCTCCATGTTGGTTTGGACAATGTTTTTCATAAACTTGCATTAATCAACCAAATTTAAAGCTCAAAACTTGACAGATAAAAATCTAGATTTTTGGCTTCTTATGAAAAAATGGGATGATCTGGCAACACTGACTCCACATTCCCATATGGTAACAGTTGGCTGGTACTACAGAGCAGCTGCCCCTGTAGATGGGCTGGGCTCTCAGTTTCCCACAGTCCCCACATGTGTCCGCTACATGAGTACCAGTGTCAGTTGCTATTATTAACTCACTTGTTCTATGTTTTTCTCATAGAAGTGCTAAAAGGGGAGTGAAATAAAACCATGTGTTTATATCTTTAAAAATGCTGAACTTATGGGGCACAGTGGCCCACACCTACAATCCTAGCAGCCCAGGAGGCTGAAGCAGGAAGATCACAAGTTCAAACTAGCCTCAGCAACTTAGTGAGGCCCTAAGAAACTCAGTAAGACTCTGTCTCAGAATAAAAAATAAAAAGGTCTGGGGATGTAGCTCAGTGGTTAAATACCTCTGGGTTCAATCTCCTACCCAAACACATAGACACACAGACACACACACACACACACACACATACGCACACACACACAATGCTGAATTCAATTTATTTAGTGGTTATTTAAGTAATTGGGTACCTACCTTATTCTAAATGATGGGGACAAAAGGTGAGTAGGTTAAGCAAAGAAATCAGGGAGTTTACAATTCAAGTTTCCTTGCTGGGCCCTAGAGCTATTGTTGTGGATGTTATTTTATATGAGTGAAGAAGATGTCTGTAGTGTTAACACCTGCAGAAAGAGTGAGGGGGTTGAGGATTAAAACTAAGAGATTATCTGATTGGATATGCTTTCAGAATGCAGGAGGGGAACATTAAGGACTGAATGGCTGGTGAAAATGTAGCTATTCAGTGCTCATTTGAAAAGCTTTGTGGGTAGATAGGAAGCTAACAGTGGTGTCACAAGGTCAGATGAAGTTTTATCTGTAGTAAACCAAGATAAAGGAACCCTTGGAAAGGGACAAATTAAAGATTAAAACACAAAAATGAGTAGAGAATGGAATATGAAACAACAGAAAAATATCACAATATGTTGTAGAAAACAGAAAGCAGTGGAAGACTGGGAATATGGCTCATGCAACAGAAAAAGGCTAGAACTGAAGTGTTGCAGTACTGGGAATGCTGGTGAGAAATGAGTCTTCCTCACTGGACTCCTGAGAATCTTGATAAGCAGGAAAAAGGCTCTACAGAAGCCAGTAAGGTGTGTGTGTGTGTGTGTGTGTGTGTGTGTGTGTGTGTGTGTGTGTGTTGAGCATAAGAGCATGAGGCTCCATATTATCTCTTCCTTTCTCATGTAGCCAGACAAGAGGCAAGAAGTTTATTAGCTAGAGAAATTAAGCCAGACTGAGGTTAAACAGGATAGCAAGAGAAGGAATAAGGTTGACATCAAAAACAGGAGGGAAGAGTTTGTTTGTGGTGACCTATAGGGCTCCTTCATATATTACTGCTTCTAGAATGCCTGTGGTCAGGTAGATTCCACTTACCAAAAGTAAATAGAAGAATTCTTTGGATGAACCAAGTATTGAAATAATCACCCTGTATTAACATTTGATGAGCCCTTTATGGGATCTATCAATTATCATCTATACAATGAAGCTTGCTTGTCAACATACCATGCCAGCATACACATTCACAATCAGTGCTTTATTCTTAAATATGAGTAGCCTCTATAATTTAACCAGAAATTATAGAGTACAGCTTCCAAATGGAAGACAGAAGCCAAATTGTCATAAAGGAAAAACCAACACAGATGAAATAGAGATATGCAAAGGAGCAGAGAAAAAGACTTATATGTAATTGATAAAGTTAAACAGATACCACAGGATATTTTGAAGAAAATAGCCAAATAGAATATTGAATATATTTCTATATCAGTCAAATTGATGTTGAGTACAAAGATTAGACAATCAGAAATATCCCTCCAAGTAGAGTAAAATTAGAAGATGTAAAAATATAAGAAAAAGGGTAAAAACACTAGATAGATTGTATAGTAGTTAAGCAGGTATCTAGAAATGGAGTTCCTTAAAAAAGGGGATAAGAGAAAATGTCATGAAGAAAATAATAGAAGAAATTCTTGTTAATGTACAATCTATACTAAAAGATGTGTTCAATACAGTAGATGAAAATAATAATGGCCAGAATCACACATTGTCAAATTCAAGAACACTGGAGATGGCATTCAGATCCCAAGAGCTTCAATGTGGAAAGTGGCAGAACAGAGGCAAGAAACTGGAAGTGAAGTGGAGCCACAGGCTGTTATTGCATGTAATAGGAACACCTGTGGGGCTTGAGCTTTCCTTTAAAAGTAATTTTGCTATAACTAAGCAGTTCAAAATTTCAAGTTGAAAATATGTTTGGTGTTGCCTCTTATCACCACATGTACCCATCTTTCAGGTTTGTCTTCAGTGTCAAACAGAAATTATAGGCACCAAAGGCTAGGTATATTGTTTTGTTTAAATAAGCAATGCTACTTAAATCAATGCAGTAATTGTCACTAGTGAAATTTATTTTATTACTATTGACATTTCATAGCAAATTCCATTTTTGACACTTTGATTTTGATGGATTTGATGAAAATAAATTATTTGCTAATTTTTTACTTACTTAAGAAGGGCTATCATAATGTAGTTGCATAAATTTTTAAGAAAAGATAAAACTAGAGTGTATGTAATTGTACTTATACACACAGGGATGCTTTTGGTTAAGTTGAAAATGTTGCAGGCCATAATGTCTTTAATACACTTAATCTACCACACATCACAGTTTAGCAACGCAATATACCACAGAGTATCATTTGTTTACCTTCCTGATCACATGGCTGACTGGAATGGCCCCTTGCCGATACTTGGTATCAAAAGATAGTATAGTATATAGCATGGTGTATGACACATCTCTAGCCCAGAAAAGATCCGAATTTGACATTTGAAGTAATATGATTTCTACTGAATGTATCTTACTTTTACGCTATCATAAAGACAAAATATTGTAAATCAAACCATCCTAAGTTAACCACTTGATCTTTTTCTCTCTCCACACACACATTCATAAACATGCATATATATAAGTGTGTGTGTATGTGTGTGTGCGCACACATGTAAATACATACATGTGTGTGTGTTTAACCAACTGAATAAGAATTTTGGACAATGACAGCTTTTTCACATTATTTCCTGATTTCCCTACCACATGTGACTTTGTGACTGCTTTAGAGAATGCAGAGAGTAAAAAGAAAATTTCAGTATTCTCTGTGACAGTTTGTCAGTTTCAATAACTGTCAATTTCAGTAGAGCGAAGTTAGTAGTTACCATCACAATGTATGACATTTTATTTATATATAAAACTTATATGTATGTCTTTAAGAGGATGATTACTTACTATTCTTTTTAAGAAAAGCAGAATTCCTGTTTTGCAGAGTTTTCAAATATACTGGGAATAAGTTTTAAAATCAGCATAGAGAAATATGTTTCTCATGTGCTAATCAATGCTAAATTCAAGATATGTTTGTTGTGAAATTTTTGTCTAAGTTTCATCATGATTTTAATGAAACCAGTATTTTGAAGCAAGATTGAGGTAGAATATGTGAACTGTCTTTAGATTTTTGCTACCTAGAAAATTTTCTTAAATAAAAAATAAAACTAAAATTTCTTCATTGTATTTAATAGCATCTTAAATTAACACCAGAAAATCTGTATTAGGAACTCATTTGCAAGAGTTTAATGAGATAAAATTCACTTGAAAAATATGCATTTACTTATATAGTATTCTTTGAAATTCTCTGTATACATCTCTACCAACAAAATCAAGAAATATTATTTATGTGCTGGTAAAGGGCTACTATTTGTTAGACTGCAGTGAATTCTGAGATTTTCCTATGTTGGGACATCTCAATGTCTAAGAAAATATAGCAACATAGTTCTATAGCCTGTCCACTTTTGTTTATATGCCTCAAGCTTTAGCTACGTCATACCAGTTGATTACAAAAAGGGAGAGAATTAGATAAAAATATCATAGGAAATATAGTCATGGCTGCTTCCATATTTCCATTCAATAGATTAGGGCAAATTGAATAATAAATTATAAACTCATTAAGAAAACTATGACTGAGAAACTATGGTGCAAGGAACTTCATACTTTTTTTCTCTGTCCTTGCCATCTTCAGTCTCCCCACAATAGTTCTTTCTTTTTCTCCCACAGTAAGATATTTCCTAAAGGCCTTCCTGAGGAGTTCTCTGTAGCAGCTGTGTTTCGTGTACGAAGAAACACCAAAAAGGAGCGGTGGTTTCTGTGGCAGGTTTTAAACCAGAAAAATATGCCACAGGTAAGATGCCATGAGAGTTGTGTCTGTTAATTCTGCTGTGTGCCAGACCAGGTGTGTCTTTGAACTGCATGCCCAAATTTGGGAACTGATATAGTATCCAAATATTCTTTTACAGGAGTTATCAAGAGGCAATTACAAGTTTTCTAATTAGGATAGGCTTGCTCAGATCTATAATGTGATAGTCTTGTGGGTGAGACAGGATTCTTTTTAATTCTGATATCCATATTTTGTCTGAAGAAGCTGAAACTGCTCTTCTTTGCAACTTTCATTGATTAACACCACTTCCCTAATAATTTCTTCATCTTCTATCAACTCTGATATTATGTATTACTTTTAAAGTGATTTTTTGATTCCTTAAAAGACTAGGAATGGGACCACCATATACTCCAGCTGTTCTTCTGCTCTTTGGTATTTATCTGAAAGATCTAAAATCAGCATACTATAATGATGCATTCATACCAATGTTAATAGCCACATAATTCACAATAGCCAAGTTATGGAACCAGCCTAGGTGTCCTTCAGTAGATGAATGGATAAAGAAATTGTGCTATATATACACAATGAAACCTTAAAGAAGGATGAAATTATGTCATTTGTAGATAAATGGATGGAATTAGAGACTATCATGCTAAGTAATTAAGCCAAACTCAGAAAATTGAGGCTCAACTATTTTCTCTTATGTGCAGAAACTGAAGAGATGAAAAAAGGGGTGAGGGGCATCTCATGAAAATGGAAAGAAGATCAATAAATTTGAGAAAAGAGATCGGGGGCGGGGGAAGGATGGGCATCGGGAATAAAAATACCAAATTATGCTATATCTATGTAAAAATAAATCACAATGAGTCATATAATGCACTAATTAAAATATCAATGGCAACATTGGTTGGGAAATCAGTGGAATAAGAAGATATAGGGAGGGAGGACAGTATGTTCTTCACACATATTTTTTTGTCATGCAAATTATCAAAAATTAAAGAAGTAGATCTCAACTTCCATGCAAAAGATAATCATATTCTCACTAAATTGGTAACCTTGAATTCTTGAATTATTCACACAAAACAATAAATTATATATAAGCTTATATTTAGATAAAGTATATAATTTATACAGTATGCTCTAAAATGTAAACCTTATATTTTAGGTAAATTTATACTTTTACTTATAAGTATAAAACATACATATAGTTATGAAATTATAGACATATACCCACTCTTAGATGTTCTCTCAAGAAAGAGTATATTACATTCACTGGATAGCCCATGTCAAACTCAATTTTGAAGCAAGTGTTTACTTTTGTTTCTTATTAAAAATCTGGTAGGCACAGATGTCATCTAAAGTATTTTACTAAATGCATCATATATTAAGCATCTTGAGATTATACTTGGGTGCTTTAATAAGTTTGAACATTGATTTTTAGAATATTCAAAAATAATTTGCTTTTTTTTTTTTTTTTTTTTTTTTTCCAGATTTCTGTCGTAATTGACGGTGGAAAGAAAGTGGTAGAATTTATGTTCCGAGCTGCCGGGGGAGACATGTTGAATTACATTTTTAAAAATAGGGAACTCCGTCCTTTGTTTGACCGTCAGTGGCATAAACTTGGCTTCAGCATACAATCCCAGGTCCTTTCACTCTATGTGGATTGCAGTTTAATTGCAAGCCGGCAGACTGATGCGAAGGACACTGTGGATTTTCATGGGAGGACAGTTCTGGTGGCACGAGCTGCTGATGGCAAGCCTGTGGACGTAAGTTGTGGTGGTTGTGAAGGAGAACTAGCACCATTTTCAAGTAAAAATTATTTTATGGAAAAATGTCTCCCTCTAATTACTATGTAACGGACCTGCTTCTCATCACTGTTTAATTTCACTGATATATGAAATTCTTTCTTTCCAGCTTTATTTTCATACATATTATCTGCTATTTTCACCCATTTTCTCTAGTCAGTGAATTTAAAAGAATTTGGGCATGCCTTAAAAATAAGATTATTGGGCTGGGGATGTGGCTCAAGCGGTAGCGCGCTCACCTGACATTCGTGCGGCCTGGGTTCTATCCTCAGCACCACATACAAACAAAGATGTTGTGTCCACTGAAAACTAAAAAATAAATATTTTAAAAATTCTCTCTCTCACTTAAAAAAATAAGATTATTAAAAGTAAACTTTATTAAAAATTGAAAATAGTACACAAAATGTGAGTTTGGTCTAAGTCCATATGTTTTGAATAGAAAGGATTGGGAAAAGATGAACTTTAAATAACTGGTTCCAGATTATCTCGTCTTTTCACTCAAGAACAATAGGCTATTTATTTACCCTCGCAATAGCAACTGCTTTGTATTACAGACTACTTTTTATAAGCTTATAATGGTTTTTCAGGGTTCTTTTAGACTGAAATAACAATCGCTGAATGCATCAGTAGGTCATTTGGATGAGAAAAATTGGCTAGAAAAACTCTTTCAGATGAAGAGTTCCTTTAAAATTACGTCTGAAGCTAAGATGATATAGATTTATTATTGATTTCCCTAGACAGAGAGACCTATGATCTTTAAAAAAGTGAGATATATCTAAATTTGATGGCTACTAAATTTGATAGTAGGAAAGTCCCTAAAATTCCAACTGCTGATTACCAGTAGGAATGCCATTCCTGTTAACACAAAGTACTTGACAGTTTGATTTCATTTCAAAAATACAGCTTTATGCAAATACATATTTGGCAAGCTTATTTCTAAAGGACCCTCTGGAAGTGTGTGAGTGTGTGTGTGTGTGTGTGTATGAATATATGCACTATTATATATACTATATGCATGCACCATATACATGCATACATATATGCATATATGTGTGCGTATGTGTGTATAATTATAAATACTCAATAAACTATTATTTTTGAAGTCTTTTTTCTCAGAGACAGTGAGCAAATCAGTTAGAATGTCATAACCAGGGAACAGAGATGAACATCAAAACAGGTCAGAGCAGAGGCCACCCATTCTGAGGACAGGCCATGATGGCAACAGGGAGAATGAGCGGTTTGAGGCTCAGACAGATGAGATTTTAACACATTCTCCTGAGCCTCAGTATCTTCAATTATAAAACGGAGATGGTGGAGTTGCTAGTTGTATTGTGTCTATGCAGTAGTGCCTAATGTGTGGTCAGTTCTCTATAAATTCATTTATCTAGTCAGGACCAGACATGGCATTCAGTCCTGCCATAAGAAGATGAAAAAGGAAAACACTAATCTTTGGGATCTTGAAATATCAAAGTTAAAAAAAAAGAAATATCAAAGTTCAACAGAATGATTAAAATATGTCAGTAAATGGTGACTACAACTGCTAATATTATTAATCAAAATAAAAATAGTACTAGACAGATCTTTCAGAAAAGACTGTCCAAGGCAAAACGGGGAATGGGGACCCGCAGGTAATCAGGAGACTATAAGTTTCATCACAAGGGAAGAAAATAGATTTCTCTCCAGATTAGGAAGAGCAGAGTAGGCTCTGTTTCCAGAGGATCTGAAAGAACCAAAGAACAGAGATAAATTTATGGGAAGAGGGGCAGCAGAAGAGAGGAGTGAGTTATGGCTAGTGGTAACTGGTCTTTGAGCTAAACTTCTGAAGATTAAGTGTCCTGTGTCTCATTAACTTCTCGCCTGATGACAGAATTGACCCCAGAACATAACGCTGAAGAATATATCAGGCATGTCCTTATAAAAGTAATGTCAAAATTATGGTACTACTAAAGAGTGCTTTCACTACTACTGTGTGGGGATTTCATACTGTAATGTGGTCTCATTAGTTGAGGATGAAATTGAAGGCATATCATGAGATTGTCATTGAACTAAACAACCAAGCAAGATGTGTGTGTGTGTGTGTGTGTGTGTGTGTGTGTATTAAGATTTCTGATCTTAAAGCTCCAAATGGACTATTTTTCCCTCATCTCTATACAAGTTCTCTGATTCATAAGACCTGTTGGAGTATGACAATGTTTTATTTATTCAGATGCTTGTGCTTTTATGGGAAAGAGGTGATGAGGCTAATATAAAAAAGATTTTTTAAAATAAATCTTCACTTTGACAAGAGTCAATCTATAATTTAGTCCTACACATTCTCTTTCTAAAGCACTGTATCAGTGAGGAATTATAAGATATTAAATGAATAAAAAAGACAGAGTTGATTGTAGTTTCAATGTCATAGTTACTTGATTAAGTTCCAGTCCTTCGAAAATTGATAATCAATCTTTAGTTAAGTAAAATAATTCATATTCAGGCCTAGCACAGTGGATGGCACAGAATTCAATATTTCTTGTCCATTTTGATAACAATGTTGATGATGAGTTTTCACTAAGAACAATATTAATTAAATGGAATCCCCATTCCTCATTCTACATAACTTATATGTGACTGTCAGTATTTCATTAGACTATGGAAAACAGTGGGTTTATTATATTTTTACAAATAAAAGTTAGCCTTGGTAACCTTGAAAAAAGTTATTGAAAATAAATCATTAGCCAGCTGGGCATGGTGGTGCACACCTGTAATCCCAGCAGCTCTGGAGGCTGAGGCAGGAGGATCACAAGTTCAGAGCCAGCCTGGGCAATGGCGAGGTGCTTAGTAACTCAGTGAGACCCTATCTCTAAATAAAATACAAAATAGGGCTGGGGATGTAGCTCAGTGGTTGAGTGCCCCTGAGTTCAATCCCCAGGCCTCTTCCCCACAAAAAATCATTAAATTTTATTTAGACTCAGAATTTTGCATTATCTGCAAATCTTAGGCTATTCATTATTCCACACAGTGTTTGGAGTTCCTAATGCTTCCTTGAAGCTAAACTGATTTTTATTTTGTTTATCTCAGTGTAGAGTAAAAGTTACAGATTTTTTTCCATTTTTATTTTTTATTTTATTTTTTAAAGTTTCACAATTAATGAAAGATGTCTGCCTTCTATTATGATAGGATCATAACTTTACAATTTAGTCTTTCTATACAAAGTAATTATTGATTAACCTCAAAGCAATGCATAATCTAGCTCTATTACATTGGGAAATACAAAGAGAGCAAGATAGAGAGAGAGGAGAAAGGAAGAAGGAAGGGTTAAGATTACTAATCTATATTATAATCAAATCATCATAGAATTATTGATTAAATTCATAAATATCCAACCACAGTCTAATTTGAAAGTTCCCATAAATACCTACTCATATAAAGCATTATTTAATATAATATGTCAGTGCTTAAGGAGTTCATCCTATTTAAGCATTTAGTATACTGTTTTTTTTCCCATCAGTATTATTTTTCTTAGACAGTCAGTTGATCTTTCACTTAAAGTCAAGATTATACTTTACTTGTAATGCTTTCAATATCATGTTCAAATACCTAGAAAAACTAAAAGTGAATCTGTGGAGCAAAAGAATCAATTATTTTTCTTAAAAGATAGTGAGTCTTCCTTAGAATTATACCAATATAGTATAAAATCCATAGGTTCTAGGCAGAATTTATGAAACATAGATAAAACACATTTTCTTTCCTTATTAAGAACAGTACAACTATTTTAGTATCTCAAATAAGAGGTCTGGAACTATAGATAAAGCCTTTCCATCACCTGCTCACACCTCAGACCTCATTTTTTCCTCTAATTATTACATTGAAATGTCCTCATATTGTGCACATACTTCATTGTAGTGCCTACCAACCCTTCTCTTTAATTAAACACTTTTTTTATTGTTGGAAAAAGTTAGCCAAGGTTTGCAATTAATTTCATTACCCGATTTCCTTTATCTATAGATCTGCCTGTATGTCTGACTCTATTTTCCAAGTGATCCATGAAATAACGAATCCTAAATTAAATAAAAATATCTACCAGCAATTTATTCCTTTTTCTTTTAAGTTAAATTAATGTAGTTATTGACTGCCTAGATGAAATTCTCAAAAATATTAATGATGTCTTACTACTAATTGTTTTAATAGATTGAACTTCACCAACTTAAAATCTACTGTAATGCAAACTTCATAACTCAAGAAACATGTTGTGAAATATCAGCTACTACGGTAAGTTAATTTTCTCAGTATGTGAAGAATGAAGAAGGCCAATTATCTTTTAGTTGTATAATCTATATGGTCCAAACATAGGGCAGTGCCTGGTATCTTCTTTTGAAGCCATGGGACTAATGTATTCTAGGTGTGGAAGCCTTCTTAGTGCTTTTCCACAGTTATCAAAGTTTTAACCCCAGAATTCCACACTGAATTTTGGGGATAATATGCCCTCACTTTAGATAACATCACTTGAATAGGAGTTATGCCTTTTCCCAAAACCGTGTTCTAATAGTAGTGCCATCATTTTCCCCTTACAAAGATTTAAATCTGTGATCAGACTTTGTTCTCACTAGCTCCACCCATCCTGGCTGTATTTAACATTCTTGAACTCATTTTTAATACTAGGCATAACTGCCAAGAAGGATTTAAATTGTGATATCCTAAAAATGCATCTCAACTCTGACCTGCTTTTATAACAATATAGTACAAAATCCATAGGTTCTAGTCAGAATTTATGAAACATACATAAAACATATTTTACCATTTATTTTACCATTTATTCTAGTCTCAGTTTTACTTTAGCTAAAATTAAGAAGTCCATATACCAAAGTACAAAATTATTCCTTTAAAAAATATTTCATACATTGTATTTCTGTTACTAGTATAATGAAGAATTTCATTTTTTATATTTTTAAAATATAAAATGATTCTGTCGTTTCAAATTTGAAAATATATTTTGACATAGTATCCAAATCTTACTATGTAAACATAACTAATTATATTTCAGGACTTGGGAAAACAAGAATAAAGTAGATAAATCAATCCAATCATTTAATTCTAAAGGAGATTTGATCCTGGCTGCTTTCCCTTTGTGATACCCTTTTCATTTTCATCTTCCTTTTTCCAATTATTGACAAAGTCAACTTTAACCTTGTGCCTGGACACTTACTTTATCATTGTTTCATAGCCTTTTTCATTTCCTGGTTTTTTTTGGGGGGGAAGGCGAGGTGGCATGTAGAAGACCAGACTAAGTCTCTGGATCACTACTGTGTATGTTCATTTACTTGCTTCACAGATGTTTATTATTCAAAAACACCGATCTGCTGGTCATGGTGGTACATACCTTTAATTCCAACAATTCTGGAGGCTGAGGCAAGAAGATTGTAAATTTAAGGCCAGCCTCAGCAATTTAGCAAGACCCTGTCTCAAAATTTAAAAAATAAAGAAAGGGTAAAGAAAGGGTTGGGGATGTGACTCAGTGGTAGAGCACCCTGGGTTCAATCCCCAGTACTGGAAAAAAAAGAAAAAAGAAGAAGAAGGAGCAGGAGGAGGAGGAAGAGGAGGAGGAGGAGAAAGGGGAGGAGGAGGGGGAAAAAAGACAGGGGAGGGAAGTGGTGGGGAGCGGAGGGAGGAAGAAAAAGAAAGATCTTTCAGACACTGTGCTAATAAACAGGGCTAACAAACATGAATACATTCCCTGTCTATTCATCTTTTGTCAAAATCTTAGGTGATTATCTATTGGCAACAAAATATAAGTCCAGTTCCTTATCCTCTTATTCTAAATATTTCCAACCTAACTGTACAACTATTAATTTTTTATACCTATAATTCATTCTAATGAAAGCATGGAATTTGATAATTCTCTTGTTGTAATGGTCACATGTGCCATCTTGTTATTAGATATAATTATATTTGTTTTTAATTTAGACTCAGAGAGGAAAGTTTTATTTTTTTATACTCATCTTTTTTATTCCTAGAGCTTTGTTCACAGAAGTTAGCCAAAACATTATTTCCTTGATTTGTTGACTTGCCAAATGCTACAGGAAAGGCATTTGAAAGGGAGTAATTCTGAAAAAATTACCCCAACAAAGTGAAAATAAAAAATGCTTTCTATTCAGATTTTAGATTTCCTAGAAGTTCTATGCTTACCAAAGGAAAATTATATGAAAATGTAATTGTAATTTGTAACTAAAAAATATTTGTAACTTCTCTCATGTTCTTTGGGTAGCAGAATAAGAATGTAGTCCAGTGATTCAAAGCATAGCTAGTCTTAAAAATATATATTTTGCTTATGTAAATTGGTTGTATAAAGCACACCTCCAACCCAGTTTATGGCTCTCATTTCAAGTAAAATGAAAGCCAGCCAAATATATTTCTATAAATATCTAAAAAGGTGTTTAGAATACCAATATTGAGACTTGAAATACCAAGACTTCCTGGAGCCAAACATATAAACCTTGAAAACAGTAATTTTCCAGAAGTTTCTTTTAATTAATTATGCTTTTTTTGATGTACAAGTTCATAAAATAATATTCTTTGAGAAGCAACACAATGGTTTTATGTATCTAAACATTGTATTTTTGGCCAATAATCACTGTGGCGTGTCATTACATAACAATACATTTTCAACTTGAATTCCAGTGGGAAAAAAATATTTAAGAGGTATAAGTGATGGATTTGATGGAGTGTTTTAGTAATTAAAAGCAGTGACATGACCTCACACATTGCAAATGAAAATTGTTTAAAATAATAAAATTTGGGAAATTAGTTTTAGAGTAGAAAATAAGTTAGGAATTCACCCCAACTATGGGAAAGAATAACCAAGGGCTGTATTTTTTTATGCTGGTTATTTGGGGGACAGGGTATCACCATCAACTATTAGTAAACAGAAACATGCTACATTTTGAAAATAGAAGTATATAGTTTTAGAGATGTTATGTACAAACCATTTAAATGTACCAACTTTTTATAACAATTATATCCTTTTCTTTCTTCCTTTCCTCCTTCTTTTTTGTTTTTTCAAAATGTTTTGAAGTCAAAAAACGTTACTAAATGTGTCTAAAAAATCTAATTTTGTCCTGGAATTTCAAATCACAGATTTTTTGGTATTAATATTTTACAGAGCATTTCAAAGGTGAGAATTACTCAAGATCACCTTTAAACATGCCACTTCACTTTTATTAAATTACATCAGTTTCTGAAATAGTCAAGTTTCATGATTGCAGACACAAAAATGAATAAATATAAGAGAGGAAGGAGATCAACAACATTTGTTGAAAATTAATGAGAAATGTGATTAAAATTATAAGGGCTAATTAACTACATGTGTCAAATCAAAACCAGAGGGTTTTGTGAGAGATGTGGTCCCTACTTATAGATGTCTATTTGCCTTAGGCACTTTTGGAGAGGTGGACAGTTTTACAGTGAAGCCAAAGACAGGATTTTAAAGAAGTTTTAAATCACCAATTTAATTGCTTAAGTGTTTAGGTTAAAATTATAATCCTAAGGGATCTTGATTATTTCACCAGGAACCTATGGAGCAAAAACTGACTAGAAAATAATAACTAATCATCGGATGAACGAACTGCCTTGATGATAATCTTGTTTCATTTGAATGTGGTGTTTAGACTTTTGGATTTGGAACCTTCTTAAGATAACTAATCATCACTCAATCTAGAGAGAATAGGTATGAAAGAACTAGTGGTGGAGTAGGTATGAAAGAACTAGCACCCAGCTGTAGTAGTAGTTCTGGGTACTAGTTTTGCTACTGTTTTTTAGTATAAGTTTTTTAGTATACTGTTTTTTTAGTATAAGCATTACCCATTTTTCAGAATAATTTTTTTTACATAGTTATGCATGTTTATCTTAGAAAACTTAGGAAATACACAAAAATACAAAAAAAAAAAAAAAGAAGTAGATATCAACTATGACCTTACACCACAGTAGATAATCACGGATAGTATTTTATTTTACAACTGAAACTACATTTCCAGGTATATGTAATTTGTAGTATAGAAAGTAATGCATGCACTCTTTTCCCTAATGCATTCCCTTCATGAAACTGCAAATTCAGAGTTAATCATGGTGAGAAGCTTGGTACGTGATACTAAAAAGAAAAGATACATTTAAAAGCTCTTCAGAATCTCCATCTAGATTAAATTTTCAAGAGAAAAAAAAGTTTATTTCATTATAACCAAACTTCATCTTGTCCAGCATGTTCTAAACTCACTGGATAAGAATAAAATTCACCACTTCTATGTTATGGTGAAGACCTTTTTAATATCTTTAAAAGGATATTGAACTAGAATAAGGCATATTTTGATTAAGTATCACCCTAGAGTATAAAAATTACTTTTTTTTTACTTTACAGGCCTTTACAATGTCTTATCAAATTATATTTTACAAATTCAAATTACATGATTTAACTTTTTGTTCCCCAAATACACACTCACATGTTGTTTGCAGAAATCATTTCATCCTATGAATGCAATTATTATAAGTGTACAATATTACTATATCATTAAGTCAAAAAACACAGCTTTAGAACTCCTCACTCACACCATCAGTTTTATACATTCCTTATGTGTTGTCAGTGCAATTAAATACATTGGGGGGCTCAGTGACAGAGCAAATGTGTGATTTCACACACAGGCGCCAATATTAGGTTAATAACAAGGAAGTTCTGGATCCCCAGCACCACAAATTAAAAGAAGGAAATTCTTACAGACAACCAGCCAGCCCTAATGTGGGGGGACCCACTGTCTGGAGTTGAACCCATCCTCTAAATCCTCTTTTTTGGTTTTAGTGCCCAGAGCAGGATGATTTTGGAAGTACTGCGTCATCATCTGTAACTGCTCATGCCAGTAAACTGTCTACATTTCTGCCTGCAAATCAGGAACTCAGAGACTTGTGCCAGTGCATTCCAAGCAAGGTATGCTTGTTTTAATTTGTGCCCACTGAAAAGCCACTCCAGATAGCAAACCTGGCTCCTTGACTGTGGCCTGGGGTGAACAGCATGTGTCTTGTCCTTGAGTGCTAATGGAATCAAATTCCTAAGCTACATAGTCATCAAAATACCAAACAAAAAGGGATTGAAGATTGAATTTCTTGGATTTTCACCTGCATAGTTCTGAGTGCCTCTGACCTTCCTTTTAGGGTGTTAATCATTATTGATAAAAGGGCGAAGGGAGAAACCACCTGAATAGGAAAGTACTGAGTACTTAGCATGAACTAGGAGTAAACTACAGTTCTGGGAATTCCTACTCTTTAATAAACATATACAGAAACACATTAGATAGTATTTCTTTGTTGTGTGTTTACGGTATTTGTCTGGTATCCCCCAATTTCCAGCTATCCCCATTAATTGTCAGTATATATGCAAGGAAATAATAATAATGTCTTTCACTGTCCCTGATATGGTCCCTTGGTCAGGGAGGCTGAATCCATGGACCTGCATGAATTTCTTTTGTGGATGTTAACGGCAGTCTTAGGATCTGGGCTAAAAAGCAGGCCGTGTCCTGTCATGAGCAACATTGCATGGCAAACTCCATAAGAAAGACAAGGACAATGGAGGTGCTCAGTGGAGGAGCATCCCATGCTCCAGCTCCTGGAGGAGATGATTTAAATGGTGTTTGGAAGCCGGAGGAATAATGAACTTCATGAAGGACATGAGAAAGTCTTCTGGCGAAGGGATGAGCATCGCTTACAGTTGCCAGCTTCATATTCATATACAATTTGGCTTGAGATCAACATGACAGAATGTTTGCTAACACAGAAATTCATTTTTTCTCAGGGAGAAGCAGGATTACCAGGGACTCCAGGTTCACCTGGGCAGAAAGGAGAGCCGGTAAGATACTCAAATACTGTCGGGACAGAGGGGTTTGTTCAAAAGTGACTTAAAATATGTGTCAATCTCATTTTTCTATGCTCATTATCCATATGTTTCTGTAAAAGGCTCTCAAGGACTATATTAAGATGTTGATTACTAAAATAAAAAAGTACAACAGTATTCAAGGCTGCATTTGACATCACATTGGAAAGCAGACTGGAAGTTTGAAAAAACCTAGAACTAAGTCTTTGTATCTATAAATGCTAAACAAAACCATGAAGCAGGCATATTGTTTAGTTGTTTCTAGATTCCTTTAGCATTGTCTTCTCCAAATACTTGATGAATTCTTGTTTCTCTTGAATACTGACATGTGTCTACTAAAGATTTTTCAGTAGCCAACTTTTGTTAAATACCCTCCATCTGTGAGGTTTGTTGTTGGATGCTGTAGGAGACATATAGAACAGGATACATTCCCTGTTCACCAGGATTTTACATCTAGAAGGAAATAAAGGGACATTGTGAGTTAGATACCATGATAGTGGCAGGAACCTTCAGAAGAGACTGGGAAGAATTTAATGGAGGAGATGGTGACTGAACTGAGTGTCTAAGTATGTAATCGTAGGCAGTATCCTAATGCTTAGAGATTTGCCTTTCCCTTATACCCACCTCAGATTTAACTGTAATGTTTTCCACTTTTTTGAATAATGTCTTTTGTTAACCAATCAGGTAAGTTAATTTGTACTAAGGTTAGGAATTCTGTTTTGATAATTTTTCCAAGATGAATTGGATTTCAGTTCTTTTCATGCCTTGAATTCCAAGTCCATGATTCCAGTTTATTTACATAATCAAGCTGGACTTCTTTTTTAAAAGGCAGAAGCTAATATCTGGAAGGTGACTGATTCTTCAAAACTTCAACAAAGCTGCAGTCAGGTGACATTCACAGGAATTCCCATGTACCTTGCATGGGAATCTGTGGCACCTTAGCAGGAGATGGAGAAGAGATTCTTGAGGTGGAACAAGGCATTTATGATGATTTATATCAGAGTTTCTTGGGGGTTCCTTTGCTTTCAGTAGCATTATATGAAAAATCAAAATCATTAAACAAGTAGTTACCTTCAAAGAAACTTACAAATCATTAGAGCAGTAGTATTTATTTAGTGTTTAGCATGTGCCTGGCACTGAGAAGAATACTTTTTAGATATGTTACCTTATCCTCATAATGTTCTTTGTGTTACAAATTAGCATTACCATTTTTCAGATGGAAAACCTGAGGTTTAGGGAGGTTAAATTATTGCCCAAGACCAGATAGCTTGAGGCCAATTTGGGATCTAAACCCAGACCTATTGATTCCAGTGTCCTTCTCTTAGCCAGTATCCATTTTGAAGGCTGCTCTATCTTCTAGAAGCACTTCAGTATTATGCATTCTGTGAGCAGGATGCTTGTTGCTTTGTAATATCTTATTCTCTCCTTATAACCTCATATGGAAAGTCAGTGATATTATTACCCTCATCTTAACAGCTGGTAGAACCAAGCATAGGTAACATGATTAAGAAAATTCAGAGTAGAAAGATCTCTGGATTAATCTTGACCTCTTGGCTAGCAGTATAAACTTGCCCAAATCCCCCATCTGCAGATCCTTCACTTTCCTCTTCTGTAAGGAGGATATATAACTACATCATAAGGTGACACAAATGTTTTGAAAAGGCATATATGGCTTAATTGCTGGTGACTGTGATGTGATACACATACATACTCCTTAATTTGGCTTTCTACTTCTATGATTTATCAATTATTTAAGATTACTAACACAGAGAAACTCCATGTGTATTAGTTATTAAACTGTTAGAGTTTATACTTTCTAAAAACATATTCTCTTTAAGTAAAATATCTTCTACTCTAACAATCTAAATATCTATTATTCTTTGTTAGCCAACCACAACTGTATATTGAGGACCTAATATTATAATAGAAAGTGTGCTAGATTAGATGCTAGGGCTTCATCAGAACCCAAAAAGCACAGGGCCTGTCCTGAGTTTATAATCTTGTGGTGACTTGTTTAGGGAACATTCCTGTATTATATATAAATAAACAACAGTAGAAAAGGGGTGGGAAGAAACCAGTAAAGATGATAAATATTAGAAAAATTTTGTATGTCAAATCTATGAAATGCCTTATGCAAAATGTATATTATAGTTATAATGCATTATATGATATCCTATCTATTTTATTTTTTAAAGTATTAAAATTTGTTTAAAATTTCAGGATACACACAATTTATAATGGCAAGATATTTTTAGTGGTGGGGTAAAAATAGCTGAGATCAAATAAGTTGGTAATTAATCTACAAAATAAAGTAAATACATTTCCTTTATTTGTACCAGTATTTGCTTCAACGAGTAGGACCCTGGCCTTGTAAAAATGACTTTAGAAACATGGCTATGAATGCATTTAACTTTCCTGGCATTTGTAATAAACATGGATGTCTTATTCCATTTTAAGGAGTTGGTGAGTTTGTTCCTGTTTCTATTGCACTATGTGATCCTCCAGCTTTACTGTTCAATAAATAAAGAAGGCATTCCTCAGTGTTTGATTCCTGCACACAGTTTTTATTATTAGAAAAGTGCAGAGAAAGCTTGCTTAACTTCTCAATCTAAGTTGCACTGTGATTGTGGATGTTGAATAGAGATTCTTATGAAATGATCTGAATTGCAGTGTTCCTAATGGAACCAAACATTGTTCTAAAAATTGTTATTTTTGATCTGTAAGCCCAGGAAAGAATACTTTTGGGAAGTATGGGAGTATATTGGAAAGACTCCCCACCTTGGAGCTTGAAACACTTAGGGTTGAATCTGGTCCATTTCTTAGGGACTTTGAAAATAAATTTTAATACCTAGTCTGTTGTTGATTGTGAAAAAAAATATATAACATACTGTATGCAAAGCACTTAGTAATAGAAACTGCCACATTTACACATTCAAGGAATTTGCTTGCTCTTCTTGTCTATAACATAATTGATCACATACTGAAGGAAAAATAGAGATAGCTTTTTTAGGCTGAGTTGAATTTTATAAGTGACTTGATGAAAAACAAAAATCTTCCTTTGTGAGAATTTTCAATCCATTAGATGTTTTACTATACAAAATTTTTAGTTATTACATACTACTTTTACTACTTAGTGATATTAATATTTGATAATTAATTTCCTCAAAAGATCAATGATGTGAATATTGAACTCTGTGTGTTGTGTCCCAAATGTTATCTGATTTTTTCTGAATAGAGTTTACTAGTTTTGAAAATATTTTTAAAACTTTTTTTCATTGCAGATGGACATAATACCTTTATTTTATTTATTTATTTTTACATGGTGCTGAGGATTGAACCCAGTGCCCCACATGTGCTAGGCAAGTGCTCTACCTCTAAGCTACAAACCCAGTCCTGAAGAGATCTTTTTGCATTGTCACACTGAGATAATGTGGGTTAGTCATCCAGACCTCATTATAATTTTCTGTTTCTCATTAGACATGAGATATAGTCTATTAGTCTTTTGATGCCTTTTACTTTTGACCCAGTGAGATCTGGATCATTATTTTATGATGATCCCATCAAAAAATGATGGAAAAATTTGAAATACAGCTTTGAGATCTCTTTTTAAATTATGCATTACTCATCAAAATATTTCTAAAGGTGTTAAAGTTTGAGAATCCTTATTGTAATGTAGTAACTTTATAAAGAACAGATTTTAAATACAGAATGAGTTAGATAACTGTTCTGTAAGTAAATCCTGTCCCACCTGGGCCAAAACCCAACAATGATTTCCTGTCTCCCTTAAGACAAACCCCAGCCTCTCTCCATGGGCTATGAGGCTTCACATATTGGTAGAGCTTTCCCTATTCCATTCCCACTCTACACTGCCTGCCACCCTCTCCTGTTGTTCATTCCTGCTCCAAGTTCTTTACACCAGGTCTCATATACCTGGAATTTTCTTCTGGATATCCACTTGGTTCTCTCCTTCATGTCAATTATGCCCAGGCTCAGAAATCCCTTTAAAATAAAGAGACCTTTGCCGATATCTCTTTATAGAAAGTATTTATTCATCCCACCTCTTTCTTACTTCTTCTAGCACTTTTATTGCTTCCTGACACATTACCACCAAGCATTTGTGTTTCTCCACTAGAATATGAGTATTTTGAGTTCCATACATAAAACAGGCTATATAGTAGGAGCTAAAAATGTTGAATGAATGAATGAACACTCTCCTTCAAGGAAAGTGTAAATCGTCAAGTGACTGTGGAACCTACAAGTTCTACTTCCCAATTGCCAAGGAGATTCTGCCAAGTAGGACATAGTAGATTTATAAGGAAAAACTAGATAAAATAATCATTAGTATGATATTATTCAATGTTGTTCTGCTACTTTTTCCTTACAAAAAAATCAAAATTCCTTTCACATAATGATCTGGTCAATTTTACCTTTATTTCCAATTAGTTAATGAAGAATCACAAATATTTTGAAGTAAGCCACAAGTTATGGCAAGACATAATGTTTATTATTATTTGTCTACTTTTCTCATCCATACTATGATCTTCATTAATATGATTTACTGTTTTTTGTTTCTGTTCTTTTCATAAAGCTGATGCCTTCCTTTCATGAAGTAATACAGTTTGAAATTCCACTACTGTGCTTAAACACCTGGTTGTGATCAGTTTTCTCAGGAACACCTGATGAAACTATTCTAATCATGCCCTCTGTCCAAGACTAAACTCCACATGACATTATTCAAAATGATAATTAACACTTTTCTTTCATTCAGACTCAATTATTATAATTTTCTGAATCTTTTAATTCCCTTTTCTTTTAGCAAGTATAGTTAGCAACCTAATTACTTAGCAACCACTAACATACTTAGTTCTTTAAGACCCTCAACATTATCAGACTGGGAATTCTTTCAGAGTTTTGTAAAGTAGCAGAGAATTTTTAATTTTCCTGAATTTAAGGGAGGATTGTGATTTGAGCTCTTTTGGGGGAATAATTTTCCAGTATATTTTTACATTATTGTCATCCACATCTCCAGTTAATTTCCCAAAATATGTTTACTTTATGAATAAATGTTTTTCTGGTATACTTTGAGGGGAAAAAAAACCTTAAAATGGAATAAGTTAACTTATTTAACTCCTTGGTCAGAAACTGGTGTTGATCCCTTTCAACTTCTACCACTCTCTGCTCCCACTACAGAAGATTCCATTTTTAATAATAGTCTGATGTGCTAATCCAAAGATGACTACTATTTCCTTTATTTTTTTTCAATCTCTCATTACTCTGAGATTGCCTATCCCATAACCATAGCACAATGAAAATTAATTGAATTAAAATATGTTCATAATTTGTTAAAAAAGGAATACTTTATAATCTCACAGAAGTAGAATTTAATATCATGCTTTTAACTTCTTTGCCTAATATAAGAAATGTTTCTTCATTTTTAAAATCCCATACAAAATATATTATATTAATTCACATATCTTTTTTAATCATTTTTTCCAATCTGACATAATCTCATATAATTTATAGGACTTCAAATATTAAATATACTTGTGTGTCTTAAACCTGAAATTAAAAATAATGTCTATGTAATAATGGCATTATGTATTCACGAAATTATTTTTCTTAATCTCTACCATGCATTAGTGATAAAGACACTCATTCATAAAGTTTGTATTTTTGACTCCTTCAAGAATAAGTTTATTAGACCGAATTTCTGATAAATCCAGTAAGGCATTCATAGGTGTTCCATAGGCTCCATGGGGTAGATTTTCCAGTCCCGCTTGGCAGTGTAGGTAGAAGAGCAGCCACGCTGACAGATTGACCCAGCTTTAGGGTTTCCTAAAGGATGTACAGGAAGGTACATCCTTTGATACAGATATTATGGATATCTTAGAGTCTGAATCTCATGACTTATTTGAATTGAAAGGATCAAATAGGAAGTAGCTTTTAACTCAAACTCATTTTGTTGTAGAGGTAATAGCAATAAAATCACCCCTACCTTTGCTGAATTTCAAAGAAATGACAAAACTGAATTACATATATTTGTGTGGATAATATCTAGATTTAGTTCTGTTTATTAGATGTTTATTATTGACTTTTAACAATTTATTAGTTGTCAACAATTTAATAACTGTACAAATTTGCTACAAGCAAAAAGCAGTTTGTCTATGAAACAGTAGATTCTCTTTAACATTAATTATTAACTCATCTTTTTAAAAAAATCTAATGAACAATTTATATATTTTAGGGTACAGATGGTAGTAAAGGTGAATTTGGTGCTCCTGGAATTCCTGGGGAAAAGGTATGTTGTTTCATTATTTGATTAAACTGTATGGCTATTTTATAAAGCCATATTAGATAGGATGAAAAAATACATAGAACAAGTTTTAGAGTTCAGGGATCTGCAAACTGTTGCTTTATAATAGGATTGCCAAAACCTCCTACTGTATGATTTTGTAAATAAAGTTTTACTAGAACATAGTCAAATTCATTTGTTTTTGTGTGGTCAACACTGCTTTTTACTATAGAAAACATTGTAGCAGAGGCTATGTAGCCTTCAAATTCCAAAATATGAACTGTATGGTCCTTCATAGGAAAAGCTTGCTGACTCCTGCTTCAGAACATAAGCCATTATTTTGTTAACAGTCCAAAAGCTTCTTAAATTTACTATTTAAGATACTGTATGATATACTATCTTAATATATATTTCACTGCAGACAAATATTAAGTATGCTGTGTTTTGCAATATAGTACAATGTGAGCTATTATAACTAAAATACAAGAAATATAGTTCAGCCTATCATAAAATGCTGTAATGTAATATTTAGTTCATAAATGGCTTTCATCATTGCAATTCAACCTATTATCCAAGTTCAGTTTTCGTACAATCTTTGAAAATATGTATTGAACTATAATTACTTATTTTCACTATATGTACATAACTAATACTAATAACTTTCTAAATGTTTTCACATGTTGATGTAAGAAAACTTTCTTCACTAAAGTAGACTTGGTTTGTTTTAGACCTTCTCTAGCTGCACTAATGATCAAGTGGGTCCCTGGTGCCCTATTATCTTGAAGGCCATGACCCTCGTGGTTTTATTCTCCTAAATCTGAAACAGGAATAACTGAAGCTGAAGTGGTAGGAGCTTCAGAGTCTGTTGGACAGATATTTTTTAAGACTTTCTTAAGTGTGTCTGTGCTATGTGATTGTTTCATTGATGCTGCTGTTTCCTTCTGAAATTATTCAGTCTGCATTCTTTACTACTATAGGCAGGTAACTGTTGGATTCTAAAATATAACCAACTTTACTGAACAACCATACTTTGCCCCATGTTAGTGTTTGTATGGGCCACTGTGCTCTTGCTTAAGCTTGTTGGCACTAATGGCATCGTAAGTAAAATTTCTTCAAAAACTTCTTTAAGGGTCCAATTTTCAAAATACCTTTTTCCTAGAAAAGACTATCTACAGAGATGCCACAACCAAATTTTGCCTTACACAATTATTCTGCCATTTTCTTCCTAAAATACATCATAACAATCTAATTGTTTAGATTTCAGATACCTGGGACTTTTCAAATTATATTGAATATGGAAATCTTTTCTTTGGGATTTTTAAACAAATGCAGAATATAGAGTACTTCAACTGTGGGAAAGAGATTGTTGGACTCTTTTTTTTTTTTTACTGTGGGATACAAAGTAGGTATTTACATGATAAATTATGAGAAAGCAGGATAAAATTCCCCTATAATACATTAAAACAGAACTTATTAATAATAGCATAAAATACCATTCGTTCCAGTACTCCAAAGTGATATCTCTTGGATCCTTATTTATTAAAACCAAGTGTATACTGCTACGGATAGGCTATAGACGAGGTCCTAGAAAGGTGATATCAACAGACTGGATTCAATGCAAGGACCATACAAAGCAACCAAGAGACTCTATCCTATCAAAAGTTAATCGTAGCAATCAAGAGATATGACAGAAAGAGAGAAATTGTCTAAAAAGTTAAATGTGGAAGTGAAGAAATTCTTTAGAATAAAAAACGCATTCTTAGAAAAGTCATTTGGGCAATGTGAAGGAACTGGAGCAAGGCATGATGTAGCAGAGACAAACAATACCCAGAAAATATCTAGTTTCTTTTCCCAGAAGTCTGCTTGTATGATGATTCATCCTGTACTCCACTTAAAGTAAAATTTTGGTGAATACAAAGAAATATACCAGCTGCTAATCTAGTTGGACCAAGTCATTCTGAGAACTGGGAGTCTCAGTCCTGTGACCCATTTGGTCAAAATGGTGATAGAGTGAGTCTTGCAAAATCAGTTAATGACCATCAGAGTCTGTGTGAGGACAGTCTCCAGAGAACTTGATAAAGTGATTTAATAAAAAAGCTCCATTTATGGTGTTCTAAAACTGTGGCAAAATTATACTGGCCAATACTGTCCAAGCTTCCTCAAGCAATTTTCTTCCTGATTTGACTTACTTGAGTTACTCTTGAAGGCTGTCATAAATAATAAAGAATTCTTAGCACTAAATGTGGTATCAAGTTATACTTGACTCTTTGTTCCTGGTTTCACTCATCTTCAGAGACCCTACCTAGTGGCTAGTGTCTCCCCAGTATCTATAGAAACACCATGTTTTGGGCCAGTTCTCTCCCCAAGGTCTCAATCACTGCTCTAGTTCAAATTTGTCACTTTCTTTAGCTGTGGAAGAGATGTGACACTCATGAGTGGGAAAAAATACCACCTCAGGGGTATTTTATCACTTCTATAATCCACAGGTTACTATTTATTTACTTAAAATTATTCAAATGAATATATGCAAAATGAAAATAACAAGAAGGTCACTATTTTATCTGACGGTATGGTTAATAAATCACAAAATATTTGACTCTGAGGAAGAAATTTCAAGTTTTTTAAATTTCAAAAATTTAAAGTCATACTTGTAAAGTTTATGTTTAGGGTAAAATAGTCCCATCATTTTATGGTAAAATGCCTTCTTTGATTTTTTAAAGTAGATTTCTGAAGAAAAAGTATCAGTTCTTAAAATGTACACATCCTCTGAACTTTCACTCTTCAAGTTTGCCTCAATGTGATGTATGTGCACCTTCCACAGTTGCCCATACAACATCCCTAAGTTTAATGCTGATTCTGCCTCTCATCAATTGTGATTCTTTGGTGTTTTCCCTTATCATTAGAAATCAATAAGATTACTGATAAAAATAAAACCAAATGATTAATTGTTTGAATGTTTTTACATGGAGCAAAAACATAAGCAAAGTACCATAGAATGCACATCTCAAGGGCAATATTCTCAAGGTAAATATTTTTTTTATTATTTTTTTAAGGTTTAGCAATAAGGCTAGAAAACTGATTTATATTAATGGAGTTAAGCATATTCTGAATGATAGAAAGTAGAATTTGTATATTAGTTTCAATTTATACTCTTATTCAATGTGATACTGTAATAAATTAAATGATTTACATGTACACCCCATTATTCTAAATAAACCTACACTTTTGAAGTTTGGTGAGGTGATAACAGTAAATTTTTTAAAGGCAAGGTCCTGAATATTAGTTTATGGAGTGGCATTTTTTTCCCTAGCGCCCAGTACAATAAATAACTCTCTTTTATAAAATCTATTTATGGAAAATGTGGACATGGGGACTTTAAGGATGAAGAACTATAGCATTTACTTATATTTGTTTTATAATTATAATACTTATCACTCAGTACAGACTACCACTGCACATTATTAACCTTCTTTATGCAACCGTACTGTCAACTTTATAGAAAAAATAACCATCCCTCTTTATATTTATCGACCATAGCTACAATTTTGCCTCAGAGACTTGGCAAATTTTCTGTTATGGATTCATATAAGAATGCATATTCTATGTAGCAAGTATTGTTAGGTAGCTGGTGACTTCTGGTAAGGTTAGATGGACAGAAGCCACTGTCAATCAAAATGAGAAAATTGAATGCTTCAATTTCCAAGAGAAGTGAGTGACTTAATACACACAAGCATACATCCATACTCATGTGCACAACCTTATCCTCCTGCATGAAGTGAGAAAATGAGATGAGGATTTGGACATGGGGAGCAAATCCTTCCCAATTTACTCCCAAACATAGCACTCAAACTATGCTTGCTTTTTTCATCTGAGTATTTCACATGAAAAATTGCATTTCCTTTTTCACTTATGTAAATGTAACAGATAAAGTTTTTGAAGTGGGGATTTTTTTAAAGAATAATTTTCTAATAATTCTAAAAATCTAATAGTAAAAATTGAACAAAGAGAGCCTAATTTATGTTAAAATAATATTTTTTTCTGCTGAATTACTTAGAAGTTGTCCTAAAATTTTTTCTTAGTGGGAAAACTTTTACTGAATTATTTTAGTTCCTCATGGATTAGTTATGGAGTAAATACTAGTCATAATTATTATTCCATGCCAATAAACATTCAGAGTTATAATGCCTGAATTTGAATTCCAGCTCAAAATCTTATTCTTTAATTTAGACCATGACACTTAGTCTGTCTTAGTTTTCTCCCTTTTATAGAATGGAAATTATATTATACATCCCTTAGCTTTATCCCAAAGATAAAAGAGATTTTTCATGAGAATTCCAGCTCAATGCCTGATATATAAGAATTTGGTAAAGAATAGATATCATTCTAAAGGCAAACAGTTTAATCCGATTATTCCAAACTCTGGCTTACTGACCAAATTAGAATTCGTTTGAGAAAATTTACATTATTTATTCAAAATTTATGTAGTGGAAAATGTTAAAATAAACATCACATATCTACTGTAACTCTTACCTCTTAAAATAAAAATGGAAGTGAAAAAGCCTATGAATTAAGAAATATGTAAACTTGTATAATAGTAATGATAGCAACTACTCGCTCAATCATTATTATGTGCCAAACACAACCAAGAACCTTCTTTACATTATTTGATTTCATTCTTCTATGAGATAAGATTTATTGTCACTATATAATATAGTAAGGAACTAAGATCTAGAGAGAATTAAAATTTAAGTTCCATAACCTGAAAATAGTGGAGTTAGGATGTGAATCCATATGAATTTATTGTTCTTGCACCTTTACCATATTACCTCATTTGGACTGTTCCCAAATATCCAACTTTTTTTTACACAAATTGTTCTACATTAGATATTAAATTCATTTGCCTGCCAGCTTAATGAATGAATTGTGCAGTTTGCTTTCTACATTCTGCTCCAGGGAGGGCTTAGTCTCTTGTCTTTAAGTCTATGAACCCCTCTAAAATTCTACTAACCTTGGGGATTCTTCCTAACTTTAGGGATTATGTTCACATTTTATGAATCACCAAACAATTTTTATCTCACACAATGAGAGGATTTTGCATAACTTTACTTTTGGAAATAAGTATTATGAAAATAAAACAGTTTTATTTTGTCTTCCAAATTCAAACTGCATTGCATTGCCCAACCTCCAGGGCAGCCCAATAAGGGTCACTTTTCAGATTACCCTCAATTCAACACTTAACCTATAAAATATGCTTTTAATGAACATACACATGCATAGTAATTTATTTTATTAAAAAACAAAAGAACGAAAGTACTATGAGTTCATTTGATAAAAAGTAAATTGAGCTTCCAGAAGTAAAAAGCTCTGTGCTTTATGGCACTTAAGAAGTACATCTGATAATGTGATGAGAGAGTTGCCAAATTGCATGACTCAAAAATAGCCAGACTAACTACCCTCATTATGAGGTATCTTGTATGATGAGCCTTTCCACCATAAATTTCTAGTTGTTGTATTGCAATGAAATTGAATGAGGCAAATCTTTTGTTCTCTAACAGTCACTTTGTGTTTCTTTTCTGTTGGAAAGTGAAATGACTGTGATCTTTGAATCTTGATTCTTCCCTAAAAAGACATTTTTGTGAGAGGCTGAAACTTCAGAAAATAAAGGCAGATGCTGTTATGGTTTATATAAGCACAGACTAGGCTAATAGCTGTTGTGAATTATAATGAATTCTGCGACAGCCCTGGTCCAGATGTAGCATTAATGCCTCAGAGACTCAGAAAATTATAGGCGTTTAGTGAAAAGAATTTTTGTTTAAGTTATTTGGCTTCCTCTTTGTATTTATAGTTTACCCTAATTTTCCTGTGGACATTCTGATTAAACTTAATTCTAGAGTTTCCCCAAAGTTAAAAAAAAAAGTTAAAATACCTATTTGCATGTGGTAATTCACTATAGAAATTGAAACCATTAAATGAGGAGAAAAGAGATAGCCAGTTTTATTCTAATAGTAGGATATTTCCTTTGTATGAATTTGTCACAATTGCTAAAACAAATGTGAGCTTTGTGTAACAGAAAATGCCTCTTAATTGTCTGCATACCTCTGTATTTTAGGAAATTCTGTAATAAACAAAGGTATAGTTGCCAGACATAGGATGGAACCTTTTACCATAATCCATACTAGAAAAAAATGATCATAAAGAAAAAAGTTTTCTCAGTCTACTTGTTGGGTTCACTTATAAAGCTACAAGAATGAAACTTAAATTTTCAGTACAAAATTGCTGCTTGCACGTGGAGTATCTTTGAATTGTCTTATCGGTAGGCACATGTTGATACAGTATCGCACTAAAATAAGTGGAAATATAAGAAGGACAAAGGTAATAGAAGGACAGGAAAAAGAAAAAGAAACTTGCTCACTCTGCAGCTGATTTTATTTCTTAATGGTTTCTTATTCCCTTCTAATGCCTTCCACTCGCATCCCAAGTAGAGCAGTTGGCAGAGAACACAACAGATGGATGACAAGTTCAACACATGCAGTGTATCTGGCACCCAAGCACTTGACTTTTATTTACTAAACAGTTAGCCAGATTTCAAGAACCTAGTCTGCTAATGTTCCTATTTGGTTTAATGCACTATCAGCATCTAGCACGTAAATAATAAAATATTGATGTAAAAAATGTCAAACAGTTTCTCTACATAACTTCGTGACTAATCTTGATGTAGATTGCTGAGATACTGAACAGTGGATTTAAAGATATAATTGGTATCTTTTAAAGACATCTACAACTTTATATAGTAGTTTTTTCTTAAAGTGTCTGATTAAAGGATTTGTTAGCCAGCCTACCCCGGGACAGCCATATGAAGTGTCGGGTACTGAACAAACCTGTCATATAAGAGTGGAAAACTCAGAAGGATGACCACAGAAAATTGATACCTTTCTTCCTTACCATTGTCAATGCATTTTTCACAGATTACTAAATACAAAGCTCATGCATCTTTTTCAGGAAGCCTTCCTGTCCTTCAGAATCAACAGCTCCTCCATTCTGCTCACAGCACTTTATTTATACCACCTAAATCCCCTATATTCATGCCTATATCCCCTGCTAAAATGTGTGCTCCAGAGAAGGACTTAGTATCTCCCTCATCTCTGGAACCCCAGCATCTGGCCCAGCATAGGTTGCCTGACTGATTCTGTGTGAATATTAGTGGAGTTCAGAATTCAAGAAGACTTAACCCTGGACCAGAAATAAAAAATAGGGGATGAATGTTAGAAAACTATGCTGAGGGTAAATTGGAAAAGATGGTGGTGATGCTTCCATACAAATCTTCCATACTTTCTGCAAAGCACACTTTAGGGAAATAGGAAGGAGAATCTCTTCTCTACCTAGGAAAGCTTACAAGTATTGCTTCCCAGAATGAAATATAATAGAAGTGTGTGTATTGCCAGAATTTGATTCCCATTTTCTCTTGGAGAAACCGAGTTTTCCCTTTGCTCTCAAACATAAATCTTCATTATCTTGCTTTCTTTTTTCCCAAACTCAACTAAAAAATCTTCTGACTTTCTTAAAATATTGCTAAGGCATGGTATTTCTCTAAGTCTTCATAACAATTTACCATAGGGCTAAAGATAAGTAACCAAAGACTTTAGTGCATTTAAGCTCCAGTTGAAGTAACTGATATAGAGTCAAACTATAAATTACTCATCATGAGGAATACTTTGGACAGGAAATAGTTTGTAGTGACTGGTAGATCACTGTCCTCAATTAGGAGCTGACTGATGACACTTTCCTCTTTATATCTTAAATCATTTTCCACTTATTAGGATACTTGATTCAGATATCAATTACTATACTTCATGTATTTCTGTAGGTGGTGATTCACATTAAATATCTTACATTTCCCTAATATTTTTGAAGTTTTAAATTTACCACAACAGCTAGTCTCATAACAAAACAAGAAACCCGGGGCTGGGGATATGACTCAAGCGGTAGCGCGCTCGCCTGGCATGCGTGCGACCCGGGTTCGATCCTCAGCACCACATACAGACAAAGATGTTGTGTCCGCCAAATACTAAAAAAAAAAATAAATATTAAAATTCTCTCTCCCTCTCTCTCCTCTCTCTCTCACTCTTTCTTTTAAAAAAAAACAAAACAAAACAAAAAAAAAACAAGAAACCCAAAGTTCTTGTTTCTGGCAGATCCACCTTAACAAACTCATCACAACTGCATAGGAGCAGTTATTACCTATTACTTATTTTGTAATAGGTCCTACAACATTGGTACAAATAATTTCAATATTATTTAGTTTGACTATTCCATGTAATTTTATTTTAGCTAAATTGCAAAAGGATCATGAGATAAAAAATTCTTTTGAATGGAAAACTTAATGGTTTAGTTGACTACAAGTTCAGTGTATGTAACAATTTTGTCTAAAAAAGCAAGTTGAGAGCTGGGGCTATATCTCAGTTCTAGAGGCCTTGCCTAACATGTGTAAGGCCCTGGGTTCTATCCTCAGCACCACATAAATATAAATAAATAAAATAAAGGTACTGTGTCCATCTACAACCCAAAATATATTTTAAAAAAGAAAGTTGATTGATATTATATAGTATCCAGAATAAGGCTGTGTATGAGAGAGGGACTGTGAGGCTGTTCTTTCTTATGTAAGGCCATTTCTGGAGTCCTGTGCTGGGTTTTGAGTATCACATTTTAAGGCATATTGACGGACCAGTGTCTGCTCAAAGAATAGGGATCATAATATTAAGAAATTTCAAACTATAATTTAAAATATTAATGTTTTACTGAATTGAAGATTTGAGAGTGATACAAAAGGATGTCATGTATAAGACCTATAAGATTTTTTTTTTGCTGTGGAATTATAGACAGCAGAATTAAGACTAATAGAAATTTGAGGAAGGTTAATGTAGGTTCAGAAAGCATTGATTCAGTAACCATACATGGATTTTTTTTTCCTATGCTCTCTGCAGTGCAATATAATAGCCAATGTGCCTGACTTTTATAGAAGATTTTAAGAGTACCTAATTAGATCCTTGGTGGCAATATAAATATAAATATATGAATTTATACTTTTCCTTATATTTAAGACTATCCATTGTGCTTATTTTACAGGAATATGTACCTGCATATACTTTCGTACACATATATACCCTCATAATAATAGATTTTTAACAGAATAGATATTGAGCTCAGTTGCTACTCATTAACCATACTTATACTATCGTGAAAAAGACATGTATCAATCATACTTTACATGTGGTAGCTGGCTTTCTCTTCACAAAATGACTCTTAAGAATACTTTATAAGATGGTGTCATCAATTTTGTGGTGAAAATGTTTCAAATTGGTCTTATTTTTAGTATCAATGTAATAATGAATCTTATGTGTTAGCTACATTAAGGATCTAGTTTAAAACATTTGAAGTTTTAGATTCTATGCTATAGATATAGACATAGATATTTGATTTAATAGTTTATTTCTTGGAATGAAGAAAATAAAGAAGAAAAAAATTCTCCTCCTGAAATAAAAGAATTCATTGAATAAGATATCTGAATTGTTTATTAGAACTCCACCAATTTAGGAACCTTATAAAAATTTAATATCTGAAAATTATGTCTGAATAAATCAGGACTATAGTCAGGAAGGTATACATGTCATTAGTGACACACAGAGGCAAAATCAGATTTACTTTTTGCTGCCTGTTTTATTGATTTTCATGCTAGAATTCTGAAATTCCACTTCAGATAATTTCTTCCAGCTATTTCAACATTTAATTTTCTTTTAATGAAAATTCATTAATCTGGAAATATTGATGTATTTCAAAGTGTACATTCAAGTCACATAGAAGGTTATGTTTGTATAAAATGTGCTCTAGGTGGAATGATAGATGGAATTTTATATTTTAATTAAAAAAAAGTTATAAGAAGATACCAGACCTTTAAATCAAAGGTTGAATACCTAACTTTTTGAAGAAATAATCACTACAACATACTATATAACTTTTCTGCCTTCTCAGCCTAATTGTAGGTATTTGCAAATGTTTTGTTTACCTGCTTATTCTACCTTTCTTTGCTTGGTCTTATTTTTTTTTTATTGGTTGTTCAAAACCTTACAAAGCTCTTGACATATCATATTTCATACATTAGCATACATTAGCTTCAAGTGAGTTATGAACTCCCATTTTTACCCCAAATACAGATTGCAGAATCATATCGGTTACACATCCACATTTTTACATACTGCCATACTAGTAACTGTTGTATTCTGCTACCTTTCCTATCCTCTACTATCCCCCCTCCCCTCCCCTCCCATCTTCTCCTCTATCCCATTTACTGTAATTCATTTCTCATCTTGTTTATTTTCCCATTCCCCTCACAACCTCTTATATGTAATTTAGTATAACAATGAGGGTCTCCCTCCATTTCCATGCAGTTCCCCTTTTCTCTCCCTTTCCCTCCCACCTCATGTCTCTGTTTACAATCAATCAACAAGTACATGAAATAAGGCTCACCATCTCTAGTAGTCAGAGAAATGCAAATCAAAACCACCCTAAGATACCATCTCACTCCAGTAAGATTGGCAGCCATTAGGAAGTCAAACAACAACAAGTGCTGGAGAGGATGTGGGGAAAAGGGTACTCTTGCACATTGCTGGTGGGACTGCAAATTGGTTCGGCCAATTTGGAAAGCAGTATGGAGATTCCTGGGAAAGCTGGGAATGGAACCACCATTTGACCCAGCTATTGCCCTTCTCGGACTATTCCCTGAAAACCTTAAAAGAGCGTACTACAGGGATACTGCCACATCGATGTTCACAGCAGCACAATTCACAATAGCTAGACTGTGGAACCAACCCAGATGCCCTTCAATGGATGAAAGGATTAAAAAAATGTGGCATCTATACACCATGGAGTATTACGCAGCACTAAAAAATGACAAAATCATGGAATTTGCAGGGAAATGGATGGCACTAGAGCAGATTATGCTTAGTGAAGCTAGCCAATCCCTAAAAAACAAATACCAAATGTCTTCTTTGATATAATGAGAGCAACTAAGAATAGAGCAGGGAGGAAGAGCAGGAAGAAAAGATTAACATTTGCTTGGTCTTATTGGTTCTGGGTTTCGTAATGGTAGACCTAGTGAATATGATTTATAATCAGATGTCTTTCAGACAACATATATATCCTACATAATAAGAAAGACATTGACCCAATATGCAAAGAATCAGGAAAACTAACAATTTATGATTTAGGTCTAGCTATGATGACTTCTAGGAAAGGTACAGTGATAAAAAGGAAGTTACATGAAATTGGTTTGATCAGCTAGCCCCAAATCTCACCTGAATTTTTTCCAAAAGTTTCCAAAAAGATTATTTTTACTTCTGCTAAGGGTTCTTTTTGTTTGTTCTGCAAAGTTTCAGAGAGGCATTGGTAGAGTTTTGCCATGCTTTTTATTACACATATATATTCATTTGTCCTTCTGTAGTTTAAGATTGTAACTTTTTATTACACATATATATTCATTTGTCCTTCTGTAGTTTGAGATTGTAACTGCAAAAGGACATGCATCCTTTCATAGAAAAACCTGTAACAGAAAGTACATGCTTCAGAAACATGTTTTGAAAATTAGGGTTGCTTTGGAAACCATTGATTATAATTTCCTTTGATTAATGAACTAAAATATTGATTGGAAGTGAAAGGAGAAGCATCTTATTTCTTTTCTAGACTGAGACTGGAAAACACAGCAGGATTTCAAAAAAGGCAAATAATATGTACCCTTCCAGTAATGTTAGTCAGATATTTATTTTATAGGTGCAAATAAATATGAACCCAAGCTGCCTAGAGCACCCTCAGGGCTTTGAGCCTGTGCCTCAGCATGCACATAGAGACTCATTCTTCTGACATAAGTTAGGTTTTAGATAAAGTTCTGATGGGAACATAATTGTCCATTAATCTGTTAAAGAAAAATTTAGTAATTAGGACGATTTCCTTCTTTAGTTCTTAATGCTACTTAATAAATCTTTCCTTTTTTGAGATTAAAAACAAAAACAAATATGCTCATTTATCCCTCGGGCTAGAATAATGACAATTTTTAAAAAATGATTATAAGTGTCTAAGTAGGTCATCTATGGTAACTTCAAGAAAAATAGGGAAAGGAAATACCAAAGTTCCAAACTTAAGCTTCGAAAGTGCCAACAATATTTCATAAACTTCTACATGTTGATGTCACTCAAGGCCAGCTCATTTCTTATGGCATAGTATTGTGAATTGGATTATCTTGGAAGCTAGAATTATGTTTACAAAACAAATTTCCAGTCCAGAAAGAGGAGAGACTAATTAACACTGATCATAAGAAAAGAAAATATGTTAATTAAAAAATCACAAAACCTGTGTCAACTAAAGACACATTATCAATATCACAGCTTTAGAGACTTTTGGTGACTAATTAACCATGTGTCTGGGTGTAACCCTAACCTGATACAGGGCTGAGAGGGCACTTTGGGAGCCAGTTCCCAGAGCATATGGTGCATAAGAGTGGGCTGAAGCAAAGGAAAAGAGGAGATACTGTCACTATTTCTATCTCTCAAAACAGTATTTCTGGCAATATAAATGTGTTCTTATTGGATTATATGCCATATCTTGTTATCATGTGTAACTTGTAATATGATATAAACCATTATGTTGGCTCAACTTATGAAAATAATCCACTGCTTATGGACAAGTGGACATACTTCTGTGATGAGTAATAGAAGCTCCATTTCCATAGAATGTTCTCTGGCGTCAAATACTTAGTGTGCTTTTGCTATCACTTTATCACATGGATTTGGAAGTTTCTGATAGACTTGAGTTATGTCTAACATCTAAAAATATAATAATTTTAAATGATAGAAATATTTATTATATAGATCACTATTTTATTGTTGCTTCAACAATTAATTACATTAGCATAAAGTTTTGGCCTTTCTGTGATGATAGCAATTATACTGTTGAATACATTGATAATTTAATCTAATCTAAGAAAAATCTTAGTCTTTCACATGTGTGCATGTGTATAGGTGTATACCTCTAATAAAAATCACCAAAACTTGCTAAAAATGTATTAATCAGAAACTACAGATCTCTTTAGATTGTTGTTTTAAAATTTGAAGATGTGACTTTTTTTCACATCTTTGAATTTTGTTGAAATATTTTTAGAAATGGTATTTAACTGTATTGTAAATAATGATTAAAACAAATTCGTTTTAAAATTAATTATAAATATTTGATGGAAATAGAAAACGTCAATAGTTAATATTGAAAACTGCCTAAGCCTGGAAACTCAGAAGCCAAAGTAAATTCCCTTAACCAGCTAAATTCCTAAGACTCCACTGAGAACATGCACATCCTCCTAGGGGTATCTCATTCTAGCCGATGTGCTGTTCACCGACTAGACAGACAACTTGTCAAAGAAGACCCATGAATTCCAGCAATAGATACTGATAGCCATCTGCGGAAAACCTTTATCCCCAAGACAGGAACCAGAAGAATGGAAAGAACTAAAAATTCTTCCAAGTGATTATTTCATGTAAAATGGCATTATATATGACTACAAAATCAATCTAAAGGCAATCAGCAGAAATAGATAAGAAAGTAAACATGATAAGAATATATGTATGTGTGTGTGTATACATACATATATACATACATATTTCAGACTCTAGGTAAGAAGATACTTGGGCTGGGGTTGTGGCTCAGTGGTAAAGTGCTTGCCTATCACATGTGAGGTACTGGGTTCATCCTCAGCACCACATAAAAATAAAGGTATTGTGTCCATCGACAACTAAAAAAAAAAAAAAATTTAAAAGACACAAGTCAGAATTAAATCTTCTCCCAGAGACAGTTAAAGAAGGCAGCGAGGCACACAGAGCTAAACTGTGTGTATTAGAATTCCAGTTCCACCACCTACTGTGTCATCATCTAAAAGGCAGTCATGGTAATAATATTGACCTGATAGGTTTGTTAGGGGAACATCACCTGTACCATAAAAAGCACTGTGTCAGACTTTAATGTTATGCTCAGAGGTTTGAAAGAAAGAACATAAAATAAGGATGCTAAACAGCATATGGAAAAGCAAGCTGTGGCCAGTGAGACATCATTTCAAGTCTCAGGTACTGCTACAAGTTGGATGATCTTAAGCATACTATTAACCTATAAAAGACTCCCTCCCTTTCCCTACTTTAAAGTTGAGATGGTAGTCCTGGAGTTGCGATCTAATGGACAGATGGAAAGTCTGTAAACATGACAGATATTCAATATTAGGCTACTCTTCCCCACAACATTAGTGTTGGTTATTGAAGACTACACACACAAACAAACAAAAAAAGTCTTTGTTTTTGTGGCTAACAAAATTTATTCTGTTTACTTTTTTTTAGGGTGAAAATGGTTTACCTGGTGCTCCAGGCTTTCCTGGTCAAAAGGTAGAGGTTTTGTTTAATGTTTTATGTGAACTAGGGAGTTTTTGCAACTTGACGATTGAATTTGTTCATACTATAATAGAGATTCAGAAAATGTATTTTATAAAACCAGATTTCATCAAAAACTCAAGAAGTTAATGAGGACCTATGGTCTCTTCCCAGAGAGACCACGCTAGGAGAGAGGGCAATCTGAGAACGTGAACAATAGTGCATTCTGAGTACTGGAAATACTGAAAGTGCAGATAGTTTCTCTGGGAACATTTTCACTGTTATTAAAGCTTACAATGTACAGTGGAATAATTTTTAATGCCTTTGGATTTGGTTACTTCTTATTTATCCTTCTTTTTGTATATCCCAGGTTTATCTCAACATGATGGTTACAGTGATAAAATATTAAATATTACAAAGTCATTACAATCTTTTCTAAAACATGTCTTTCAGTATGACAAATGCATGATAAATGAGAAGGTTTTTGCTGGATAGGCTTTTTATTTCAATGCCCAGCATCTTTCTCTTTAAAAAAGTAAACATTTTTTGTACCCTTTTACTGTCCAAAGACTTTCTGGGAAAGAGAATGATTGTATTTGACCAGCATAGCTACACTAGCACGTAGATTGGTATATTTCAATTTCCTGGAAGGATGGGCGTCACTTCAGGTGGGGCCAGCTGTCATGATACAACCCAGATAATCCTACCACAGGGGACAGCATTATTGATGCAATATTAGATGCCCAGCAAAGCCAAGCATATCATTTATATGTTCTGGAGAAGTTTTTACACATTTTAGCAATAAGGTATCAGAAATTACTAGACACTGGGTTTTTCTCTGTGGCTAAAAATATCATTTTAAAAGATATGCATTTGTTTATAGTTAACAGCTTTAAAAAAATGCTTCCTTTACTTGGCCCAATAAAGATAATAAGATTGAACTGGCAGTGATGAAATGGTAAGCTTCTGAATTTCTTCACAGTAGTTCTAGACAAAACCCATTGATACAGCATGTGCTGCATCTGTGAGTCGAATTGCAAGCCAAGGGATGTGCAGATTTATCTGCTGGGAAATAGTTTTGGACTTTCCAGCAGCTGTTTGTGGTGGCTGCATCATGCTGACATTGTGGCTGATGTACTGGAGGCATTTAGCAGCTTCAATGTCAGCTTGAATTAACGGATCAAATTAAAGTCTATATTTTAGGAAAAATGGTAGGGAAAAAAGGTAGGCAATACATTCAGTGGTAAAAAATGTCTTTCAACTAACCTATTATCTTCCCTGGTAATTTTTTTGAGAGTAGGTAAAGAAAAAATAATTATTTAATCATACATGTGTATACATGTACCCATCACATGTATTTGTATGTACATGTATCAAATTATACATTAACAAACCAAGTATACAGTATTAAGTTGGCATTCCTTTTCATATAATTTACATGAATTTAAATTATGCCTGGTGTCACCTTGTAGAGGCATTATAGACAAACGGGAGATAAGAAACCCTTGACCTCTTGTCTTGGTGCTCTCAGGAAATGCCTCCTGAATGCTTTTATGTCAAAGAGTTCCAGAAGTAGAGGGGTGCCTGTGACCCATCCCCAATAGTCACTTACTGACTATGTTGTTGAGCGCCTGGCAGGGAGGAGGCATCAGAGAATATCTGTTGACTGTATGGAGGGAACATGAGTGCTCTCGAAATCTATACCCAAATTGAAAGGGGAAGTAGGCTCATTGCATCAGAGAGGATTTACTGGAAGAAAAGGGGACTTACATTTTTCAGAATAAATGTGGCAGTTGACAGCCAGCAGCTCTGTGACCACCAGTCTTTTTTGTGGCTGAAAGGCAGGAGAGAGGGGCAATGGAGAGCACTGTGCTGGTGAGGGAGCAGGAGGGAGCAGGAGCAGAACTTCATGAAGCCAGAACTCACCCATCCTGAAACTCTCACTGGAAGGATGTAGCAACATCAGCTTTCTGAGAAGTGTTTCTCCTGGATCTAGTATAATATAATAAGTAGTGATAATAACAAGAATGACATAGTCTGTGGTAGGCTCTATGCTAATGATATGTTTAACTCTCAAAACAAGTCAATGAGCCAGGTACTAACTACTAGCATACTTATTTTATACATGGGAAAATTCAGGCTTATCAAGATTAAATTGCCTAGAAGCTACTAGAAAAATGTTCTTTCAGAATTTAGGAATATTTAAATTCTGTGTTATTTAATATTGGCTTAGAGCTTACATAGTAGGAATTATTATATTAAACTATTGATTTTTTCATTGTTAGCAACATTATTTTTACTTTAAGATTATATGTATTGTAAGTAGTATTTTCTTATACATACCACACTCCTCTTTTACAGGGAGAACAAGGTTTTGAAGGCAGCAAAGGAGAAATTGGTGAAAAGGTAAATCTCTCTCCTAATATATACATCTGTAAAGATAAATTTTGTTCTTGAAAATATTGTAAACATATCTAGTTTCTAGCTTTTTGTGTGTTCTTTGTAAGCAATTCAATAATGTTATAGGAATAACAAAGTATTTACTTCAATTTAATGTCCTGATTATTGTTAGAAATCTAAACTTTTAGATGGTATGGTAGTTAGACATTTCTGGTTAAATTCATTCCATGGATATATAAATGATACAAACATTCATTAAGTGCTATATTTTGTTATGTCATTGGTCTACAATGTCCAAGTCTTTAAATGCTTTGTTCATATGTATACCTGGTTTACTAGTGAAATTCATAAAGAATAAATAAGAACTAAATATAACCATCAGGGTCTCACAGAAAAAAGAAGGCACAATAAAATTAGAATAATGTCAAAGATTTTAATAAAAGGTGGTTTTAAAAGGTATTAGCAAGATAAAAGAAAATAACAAGGATTTGTAGTATCCCAGGTCAGGTTACAACAGACTTTTAAAATCCTGCATAATTACCCCAGCCAGAGGAAGAGAAAACTATATGAAGAAAGCTATAGAAGGAAGTGTGAGGAGCATGAGTCCAAGGCTGTCAGTCTCAAGGAGGAGCCAGGGCAATAAATGCCCCCATCACACTGTCCTTCAGCCTGAGCTCTCATGCTGCTTACTCCTAATGGCCAAACCAAACTGAGAGCAAAGGGATGCTGCCCATGGAGATTGGCCTCCCAGAGACCAAAGGTGGGCAGTGGACCTTGAAGGACTAATGACAGATATCAGCCCCCTATTCTAATTGCTGCCATCTCAAGTTAAGTTCTCACAAAAATAAATTCTGGACAGTTCATTTTGAATTTTAAGAGAGTATTTTATTTTAATAAAAGACTACCAAAATCACTTGATGGTTCTTAAAAAATATTTAAACAATCATTGTTTTGCAAATGTATGGTTTTTATTGAAGTTATCAAGAATAGAAGTGTCTGATCATCTAAAATTTACCTTTAGATGATCATTTGAATCTGTCTGCATTTCAAAAAACAGAAACAATACCATTCCTTTGTTTCGTTACTTTTGTATACATCAAATGCCATGAAATTGAACAGCAAGAAGGACTAGAAAGAGGAACAGATAATCTCAAATTAGTGTTGCCTGCATTTAGCTTTCTTGGCAGTGATCAGTTATTTGCTGCTTCAATAAGTATTTATAGAGACAATGAGCGTCTCTTATAATTATGCACAAATTACACATGTTGTAAACTACATGATAATTACTTTTCCTCACTGAACTGTGAGGGAGAAAAAAAGATAGCCATATCATTACCATGCAATTGAGGAGAATTCCATTAAATTATGACTATTTTTAAAGTGGGTCTTTTCTCTTTGAAATCCCTTGAACATTTTTGTTTTATAGTAACAGTCATTGCAAGGCTGTGCCTTTAAATAAATACTTTATGTACACATCTTTTTGATTTATTAGTGGGATTTTACCTGTAGGAATAAGTCCAACTCAGGAAGAGCAGATATATTCACTGTAATTTAGTTACCAACACACTAAATCTTAGTGGTTATTTTTGTATTTATTATAATTGATATTGCTTGGTAACGAAGGGATTCTCATAGGTTATAGGTATATAGAAAAGCATTTGTTATATTTTGCTCCCAAGATTTCCCTTGTAGTTCCTCTTATCTATTAACTGTTGTATTCAAATAGCCAATTTTGCCATAAGGTAAAAATATTTATGGAGAATAATTGAAAGATATCAGAAAGAAGGTATCAAATAGAAAATACAGCACCTTGAATGAGAATCATAACTCCAATGATTTATAGGAAGACATAAGATTCATGTAATAACATTTATGTCAAAATGTGTTCTGCATTGATTGTTGTTTACTGTATGTCAAATATTTGAGCCTTTATAGTATTATGTTCTGGAAAATACATGGATTCTGGCCCATATTGCTTGCATTTTTCCATAAGGTAAATAACTGAGGTCCATTGATTGACTTCTGTTTTTAGATAAAACTAGTAAAGTCTATGAAGTGCTCACTTTGGTGTGACAACAACATGAGATTCTTGAATTGCTTTCAACATATTATTTTCTGAACAAAGTTAATCTAAATTGAATTTAAATTTCTTTTGGAAAGCTGAGTACATAATTATAAAGACACCGACATTCCTTCTTAGTTTTCTTTATTACGCCTTAAACTTTGACAGTTTTGAGTAACACAATTCACTAGTTGCAAAATAAAATAATTGAGGAAGTTGTTCCTGGTCATAGATGGCATATCATGGACACATATGGCTACTGGTCAAAACATTTAAAAACTGTATCAACTTTGAAAGATAAAATATTATGTGATGATTTCCAGGTGGTATTTCTACAAACCAGTGAAAACTAAGTAGAAAAATCTGTTATTTTTTCATTATATATAGAAAACCATGTTTTAGGCTAACATAACTCAATAGACTGACCAATTGGTTCTTCAAAAAGTAGAATATGTATTCCTTAGCCCAGAGAAGAATCTATGTAATCTGAACAAGTACCGGACTTTGTTTGAAAGTGCAGTCATCCCTTTGAGTCTGTAAGTCTGATTGGAAGACTTCCCCACAGATACCAAAATCTGCACATGTTCAAGTCTCTTATACAAAATGGTGCATGTAACTCATGCATATTCTCCTTTATTCTTTAAATCATCTCTAGGTCCTTATAATGCCTAACAATGTAAGCACTATGCAAATATTTATTTTACTGTATTGTTTAAAGAATAATGACAAAAAAAGTCTGTACATGTTTAGTAGATGCAATTTCTTTTCTGAATATTTTTGAACCACAGCTGGTTGAATCCAAGGATGTGGAACCCTTAGATACAGAAGGCCAACTGTAGTTGGCCTGAATCTATAACTATTTGTAACAACAGGGAAAAGCCTCATATATTACTGAGCAAAAACAGTTCAGTCAAGTGAATCCTAAAGTGAACATCATTTTAAGGAGTGGTTAGTCCTTTCATAAATGAGCTACTTGCTGGGCAAGGTGGTGTACACTTGTAATCCCAGTGGTTTGGGAGATTAAGACAGGAAGATCACAAGTTCAATGCCAGCCTCAGCAATTTAGTGAGGCCCTATGCAATTTAGTGAGACTCTTTTTTCAAAATAAATAAATAAAAGCTTATTTATAAAAGCTCAGTGATAATGTACCTTTGGGTTTAATCCTAGTAACTCCCCATCTAAATTAACTATTTATACTGATACTGATAGGATCCCCCAGAAGACAGCTATTTTTGGTTCACCATGCTCTGATTTATCATTAGGACATAGGAATGAACCTTTCCCATTTCTCCAGTCCTGGATGGCAAAATGAGGTATGCATTACTCAAGAATCCTTGGACTCTCCAGTAGCATGGTTCATGACACTGGGGATTGAGGGACCCTCCTCACATCTGACATCTTTGGCTTCTCAGTTTCTACAAAAGTAGTCTTTGTGGGATTTTCCTAAGGAACCTAAGGAACCTAAGGTTCCTTCAGTATTATTGTAGGTGCTGAGTGGGCAGCTACTACTAATGAACAAAATGGACAGCCTACTTTTGAGGTGACAGTTTTTCCCAAAATATAAGCTTTCCTAGAAATGACTTAGTCAAACTCTTGCTATATAACCAAATGTAAATGCATTAAATAAGCTCTTAATTAACATCGTGTTAGAAAAAAGACCACTCACTCCACAGATCACTGGAGTAATAATCTTTCCTAAATTCTGAACCTAGGCTTTTACTTTATGTCCTTGTGAAAATAGAGATATTACTTGGTTAAATTTATGAAAAGAGAATGAAAATAGAGAAAGAAGTGGAAATGTCTTCTTCAGTATATTATTCAGTATTTTTAAGTAATTGCTTCAAATTGTACAATTTAGTTTGCTTTTAAGATGATTATTTTGTGTGTGTGTTGTCATTTAAGCTCTGACTAACTTGAAGTTTAAAAACTGACTTTCCTAGTTAAATTTGACCCTGTTGGTAGATATTTGAGAAAGACAAACATTCAGTGGAAATTGCCCTTTATGACACATATTTCCTGATTTATTGTTTAAAAATGTAGTTGATTTGGGTTTATTTGAGAGAGGTGTTTATCATAGGCATATATGATAACAAATTCTTACAAGAATCTGAGATGTTTCAGTTATTGTGGACTTTTTTCATTTGGGAAATTGAAATGATCAGGTCTCTTAAAGGTTTCTAAGTCTAGTGAAAACAAATGAGCTTTTCTTCAAGAACTACAATTTAAGATGTGAACAGCATGTAACATTTGATATTTTCTTTAGCTGTGAGTGTCTACAGGTGAGCTATTAGTTTCTGGCTCACTCTCCTTTAGACTGTGGACATTATGTATTTGACCATCTTATTTATTGATGTCTTCTTCCATTCTAGGTTAAACTAATAACAATAAAGTGACCACAAAACACACACGCAAATGGTTGCTGATTTAACTCATCTCTTAAAACTGTTGTTGGAAAACTAATCATTGTGAACTTCCACAATGACTTGTGATTTTGATCATCTTGCTGTTACCACAATGCTGTCTTAAAATGCCACATAATATATATTTAAGTCAAAAATTTTTGTTTAAATGTCTATTAACTCTGGTTTTATAGCAGTTTCATACATTTTCACTTGAAAGAATCCACTGGAGAAACATTTCACTGATCTCTATTCTTTATTTAAAAACACATTTTTAAACTGTATAAAATGTGATATTTCAAGTGAACAAAATGATTAAAATGTACATCACAACCTAGGATAAAGTATATGTATATTTACTACCCCAAACTCTCTGGTGTTATTTATATTTAAGCCATATATTCAAACATTTGTACTTATTTTATTAGCAGTCAACATTAGGCAATTTTCAGATGATACAATTGAAATTTCCATACACCAACCTAAAATAAAATATATTTAGGTTGTGTTGATTTTATTAATGTTGATTTCATTAGCATTAATTTCATGTGCAACCTTTTGCCTTTGGTGGTTGCTTTGGAGGATGTAATAGGACTGGAAAAGACTTCCTAAAAATGTCTTTACTCATCTGTTTAGCATCACTATTCCTAGTGGTGTATAGTCAAGGGGACATTAGAAGCTGTAGCATTGAGCCCATTGTTGTTTTTCTATCACTTTTTATTCTCACCATTAAAATTTTATTAGCACCTGTGATATGTCACATACAATCCCAATGTACAAATGCTAGGCTAATAAGCATCGTGGACACTCAGTAGTATATTGTTCACGTATTTCTGACAGGTTTCCATCTTATATTTAAGTCATAAACAAAAACAATTCTATTTTTTATACCAGTATCACAAATAAATTGTGTCATCTGCCTGTGAATAACTAAAATATTGGCTTTTCACATTAAATATCATGAGCCAATTGGACAATCACTAGTAATCATTTGCTACAAAAAAAATCACTACTTCAAATTTATCAGGACATATTACACTAGAAAATATTTTTACTTTAGTCAATTTCTCATTCGGTTGTTTTAATAATGGTACAAAAAAAAAACTAGAGAATTTGAAAGGATAGCTGTGATCTTTGGCCACTTAGAATTGAGTGTGAAAATGCCCAACTGAAGAAGTCCATATGATATACATAAACTATTTTTCAGTACGTCTTAGGGCAGCATTTAGGTCATTTAGCATGTCCTTCAAGAGACTGGATCATTTTAATTTCTCCAATTGAGAAGTCCATGCTGACTGAAGCATCTTAGATCCTTGCAAGAATTGGTTGTTATATATGTCCTTGGTAGGCATCACTCTTGAGTAAGCCAAAGTCAAGCACATTTCAAACAATAAACTGGAACATACACAGCTAGTTTCTAGAAAAGAGCTCTTCCAAAAAAAAAAGCCTAGATTGCCATTTTATTGTGGAGCTGGTGGAGATATATGATGGAATAAATTAATTTACATATTCCTATTTTCTGTGTGCCAATCTAGCTCTGCTGCGCCAACTGTGTGAACCTAGACATCCTTGCTTCTTTACCAAGGTCTTTTATAAAATAAAGTTAAAAATTCCTACCTGATAATGTGGTTGTAGGAATTTAATAAAAACCTGGTGAATAAAAGATACTCTATAAGTATTAATATAATATCAACAGCCAAAATATGAAGGATAATATAAACTATTAATATCTTCAGAAAAGTATATTTAATGTAATCATTTAAATTTTTAATTTGTGTAATACTATTTCCTAATTTTCTTTCTTAATAGGTAAACAAAATAAAAAAGATTATAGTAGTTAGCTACTGATACGTAACAAATTACCCCAAAACTTAGTGACTTAAAACTACATTCATTTACTTAGCTTATAATTCTATGGTTTAGAAATTTATACTTGGCTTAGCTCAGTGATTCCCCAGTCTCAGCTGGTAATGTCTGAGTTTGCTCAGATATCTCTTCTGTGCTAAGAGTTTGGGTGAGGATGGCTGGTCTAAGTTGGCCACTGGTAGATAGTGTGTGTCTACTCCAGATGATCTCTCTTCCTCCAGGGGTTTTCCCAGACTTATTCTCAAGGTGAAGGCAGGAAGCCAAAGAGAGTAAGAAAAAGAACGTGAGGTCTTTTGAGGTCCCTGGCTCATAATCAGTATGCCATCACCTCCGCCATATTATTTTGACTAAAGAAAGTCCCAAACTGAGCCTAGATTAAAAGACCAGAAAATACATACCACTTATTATTGAGAGAGTCGTAGTCAGATTGTAAAAGGTATGGATATATGAAGGGATGTAAAATGGGGTCAGACGTTTTGTAACTAATATAACACAAATCATAGAAAAGTCAATTTTTAAATTAGCAAATCTCCTTTAGAGTAAAATGTTTGGATTGATTTATCTACTTTAATATTCTTGTTCTCCCAAGTCCTGAAATATAATAAGTTATGTTTACATACTGAGATTTGGATACTCTGTCAAAATATATTTTCAAATTTGGAATGACAGAATCACTTTATATTTAAAAAGAAAACATAAAAAAATGAAATTTTTCATTATACTAGTAGCAGCAAAACAGTATATGAAATAATTTTTAAAACAATAATTTTGTACTTTGATATCATGGGCTTCTTAATTTTAGCTAAAGTAAAACAGACTAGAATAAATGGTAAAAGCAGGTCAGAGTTGAATTGCATTTTTAGGATCTCACAATTAAATCTTTCTTGACAATTATGACTAGTATTCAAAAATGAATGAAAGAATGTTAAATACTGTTATTATAAATACAAAACTTTCCCATCATCACTCTAAAGCAGCTGTCAACATGTCACCTTACTTCCTGTGAATTCTCTCTTGGTTCACCTTGTAGAATTTTACTCAACAACAGCCTGTTATAAAATTATTTCCTGTACCCTGATAATAGGTGTAAAACTTTTAAAACTTTTAGTAAGGACCTACTTGTTTGATTTGACAGCTGACTTGAAAAATGAAGAGAACAGATGGAGTCAAATAATAACTATGATTTCAAAAATCAGAACAATTTATCTGTGGCCAGTGAAAATTGGTATGGGAGTAACCATGCCAACTTTCAATTACCCATGGCAGCAGGCAATTGGGAAACGATAACGGCAATCCCATGACTGAGCCAGAGGCTTAACATTAGTCACTACAGATTGTGTGTAATTTTCTTGATTCCTTATAGTACTAGTGAATAATGAATTAATGTGAAACATTTAGCCCTCTATTTTTGCATCACTTGTTAGTAGCTCTAGAAAAATGGAGAGAACACCAGAGAGACACACACAAATGAGAATAATTATCAAGGACCAAAAAATTTTGAGAACATTGAAAAGTCTTTTAAAGAATTATTTTCAATGATTGCATTCCGTATGAATATATAATATTTAACCACTCCCTTGTTGTTGTAAATTTAGTCTTTCCCCATGTGTGTATTTGGTGATTTGGGCACAGTAAATTTGGTGGAATGAGAGCAGAAACCAGTAGGAGTATGTCGAAGAGTTAATTATTACATAGATGACAGAGTAAAGAGACCATGCAGAAAACCCTCTCAGAACTGTCTATAAAGAATATCAAAGCAATAGAGCAGTAGCTGGAGGGAGTGTGGATTACTGAAGGAAAAAACTTAATATACCAAAATCCAAAGCAAGGTCTTTGATAGGAAACAGCAAGATATGACCCAAAAGCAAAGTATAAACCAAAGTTCTTATAGAGAGGATTACAAATGTCTTATACTTCCTATGGATTAGGAAGGATTTAAAGACTTAAGCCAGTAATAACTTTGTATTTAAGAAAATCCCATTGCAATCAAGAGCAAGACAAAGGTCTCACCATTATTTTTTAACAGTATCTTGGAATGACATTTATAATGTTATTTTTATTTCCAAATCACAGTAAAATTTAAATTTATTAATTTCTCTTCATTTTTATCAACACCACTAAACCCTAATTATTAGTCACTCCCTAATTAATCTCCCTATTTTTTAAATTTTTATTTATTTATTTATTTATTATTCTAATTTGTTATATATGACAGCAGAATGCATTACAATTCATATTACACATCTAGAGCACAATTTTTCATATCTCTGGTTGTATATGAAGTGTATTCACACCATTCGTGTCTTCATACAGGTACTTAGGGTATAATCTCCCTATCTTTATTCTTGTTCTTCTCCATCCATTCTCCTTGTTAAGACCAGATGAATCTTTACAAAACTAATCATTTGTCTCCTGTTTTTAAAACATATTGTTTGTTTCCCATTCAGATCCAGATCCCTCACATATCCTACAGAGCCCTGCTATCTGCTTGCACTTCCCTGCTGGAACTCACCTCTCCTCACACCTGCCCTTGTCCTTTTCTGCTCCAGCCACACCAATCTCTGCTAGCTTTTTGATGTCAGCAAGCTGTCTTCTGTCTCAGGCCTGTCCATTCACGTCTCATTGCTTGTAATGGTTTTTCCATTCACTTGATTCACTTCTATCCATTTACTACATCTTAAAAATAATTTTCTTCGATATTTCTTCCTTCATGCATCAGTTAAAATTCATTCCTTCTGCCAAGTGTGATGGTGCACACTTTTAATCCCAGTTACTTGGGAGACTGAGGCAAGAGGATCATAAGTTTGAGGGCAGCCATGGTAACTTAGCAAGACCTTGTCTCAACATTTAAGAAAGGATTGGGGATACAACTCAGTGGTAGAATGCTCCTGGATTTATGACAACCAGTACAGCAATATTAATTAATTAATTAATTTGTTCCTTCTGTTATGATTTCTCATTATATTTTTTAACATTATATTTCATTTTTAAGCATTTATCATAATTTGTAAGTTTCCTGATGTGATATTTTTGTTTGTTTTTCTGTTCCTCTCTATAGAGTAGAAGCTCCATGAAAGCAGGGATCATATCTGTCTCTGTGTTTTAGCTTCACACTAAACATAATGCCTGGCACATGAACAAATTCAAATAAATAATTCATCATCACCAGAGACTAGTGTAGACAAGGTTAAGTAGTATTTTTATCAGCCTCCTAAAGTATTTATTTAATAATTATTATTTTGGTGATGTTTATATCAACCCTGTTTTTTTCAGACCCCTACTATTGTGAGGTGTAGTTACATGCACAGCATATTTAATGTTCATACGACTGTATTTGCTGGATCACATTACTTTTATTTGTATTATCCTTGGAATTGTGATTCAAAAAATACAATATATAAGACATTAATATATTTAATAGTGTGCTAAAACATGCACAGAAAAAAATTGTTTAACATTTCAATTTTAATTATTTGCAAATTGCATTGTCTTTTTGCAGGCTCTGTTTATTCTATAAAATAAATAATATAATTCTTTTAATATCAAATATGACAATGTTTTTCAAATTTAGTGATGGTATTAAGTGTCATCTACTGACTCCTGTGTTATAATTTTTAGTTGCATTTACAGTGAAATTATGGGTTGCTAACTGCAATGACCTTGGGCTGGTTTTTGTTAAGGAAATTTATTTGTTAACTATTTTATGTAATTTAAGGACAAAGAATAATGGAAATTTGGGGGCACATAACAAGAGATGGGTAGGAAAGGTGTGATTCTCGTTTGTATAATGATTATGACAACCTGACCTTTGACAGTTTCTTGTTAATCTGTGTTGAATGTAAGAGAGTGGGTTTTCAATTTGCCTAAACATTGCTTTTATCTTGCTTTTTACTCCAGCTACCCTGTTTCTTTACCCCAGGCTCTAGAGCTGCCTTTCATTTGGGTTTCCACTCTTAGGTTTTGTCTCCCACTTTCTCCTTGCTCCGGGCCTGGCTGTGCCAAGAATTCAGCTTCCTGGGCTCTCTGCCGGGATCCTCCTCTCAGCTTCTCACTCATCTCAGGACTCTGTTGCTTTCTTTTCTACTTGTTTTACTTTCACTCATCCATATCTGATTTCCTTTTCAGGTTTCTTTCTTTCATTTTTCATTTTTAGCAGCTTTAAGAGGAGAAGATAATTGTTAGTATAAATGTGTGAATTCAGCAGGTGACTCCAGAGAATTTTTGCATTAAAACAAGGAAAAGAGCTATTATGCAGTTCCCCACTACCCCTAACTACTTCTGAATGAAACTGAGTTTTAAATTAAGAGTAAGGTAAAGGCAATCCTCTGGTTTGTTCATGTGTTCTTAATGTATTTTTATAAATGTGTTTTTAAAAATATTTTTATGGAATGCATTTAAAATTAGAAATTGCTTCTGCTTAACATAATCATCAAATATTCATTATTTTAACTGTTTTTAGTAAGTCTCAGTTAATAAATGTTTTATTAACCAAATCTCTTTATTGAAAATACATTTCAGATGGTAGGAAAATAATTAATTCAGTGTCAACAAATATTAGTGACAGGTGCATAATTTTTATTTAGAGGCTGCTGGCATGTGAACTTCTTTCACAATCAATGTAAAAGCAATTCACTATATAGGAGTTGCTGAACAAGTGTGTCCCACCAGACTGAAATAGCAGAATTCCAGTGCAGAGTAGACAGAGGTGTTGGTGCAGCTGCTCTTACAAGTGAATGATGTAAAGGGACTGGCTGTGTGAGAAGTTATCATCTAGGCTTATGATCATCTATTGCTTCTCAGTCTAATATCTTTGAAAAACTCTCCTTGGTTTTTACTTTTCCTTGCTAATCCTCACAATCCCCCTTAAGCCACATAAGTAACTTCCCATCAGTGATCTGTTGTAACAGCAATCCAGGGTGAATGAGACAAGACCTAGAAAATGATTAGCATGTTGCTTTGTCTTTTCTGCATTTCCTTTATGGCTCCTCATTTTCTGCTGATAATCATACAGCCTATCAAAAATTAAGACAAAATTACAAAGCACTGATGCTTTGGGCAAACATTTAGTGAAATGTTATTTTAAGTACCTGCACTTGTCCAGCCCAGCCTGGGGAGTGTGGCAATGCATTTGGCTTTAGCTGGCTGTGTTCCAGGGGCTCACTGATAGTGATCTTGCCTCTTACTTAAAGTTTATATGTGTGTACAGATGAATCATGGGTTGATATTTTAGTAGAAACTAAAGGGCTGGGGCACACCATAGCATGCAGTAAGCACAAGTCTAATCAAGCATTCTTCCTAAGTTAGTGGGAACTTAGGAGGTCATCTACATTGACTCTCATTTTTTATTCAGATTTTGACAGATGGTCTACCGGTTTCTGCTCATTAATGTTTTTTGTTTTGTTTTGTTTTGTTTTTCTTAAAGAGAGAGGTGAGAGAGAGAGACAGACAGACAGAGAGAATTTTTAATATTTATTTTTAGTTTTTGGCGGACACAACATCTTTGTTTTTGTATGTGGTGCTGAGGATCGAACCCGGGCCGCACGCATGCCAGGCAAGCGCGCTACCGCTTGAGCCACATCCCCAGCCCCTCATTAATGTTAATAATAGAAAATTTTAAGTTCTTTATTTTAAGCCAAAACCTATTCTCTGTATTTGAATCAGTCTTTTCCAGTTCTATGACTGACAACCTTCTGGAGAGTTCAAGACATCAGTATATTTTTCTGGACACATCCGTGCTCACTTACCAGGTTGGAGTAAGCATTTCATCGTGCTTCGTGCTTCACAGATCACAGTTCACAGGTCATCCAAATTCCTCACAGCCTTTATCTCATAACACTGTAACTCATCAGTATACTGGTAGTATAATATTCTGAAGTAAATAGAATTTTTCTATTGTATTTTGAGCAGTGAATAATCCAGGTAGCATAACAGAGTAAAGGAACTTGGATTTAGCATACCTGGATCCTAATCTGGTTCCAACTCCAGTTAATTGTGTGGCTATTTCAAAATCTTCTGTAAAAGAAGATAGTGAGGCTAGGTTATCTCTAGAATCACAAATGTTTAGAAACAGATTGAATCTCAAAATCTGTAAGGTGTACATTTCTGATGTTGTCGTTTGGTACCAGAGATTGAACCTGGGGTGCTTGACCAGTGAGGCACATCCCCAACCTTTTTATTTTGAGACAAGTTATTGCTAAGTTGCTGAGAGCCTCAATAGGTTGCTGAGGCTGGCCTTGAACTTGTGATCTTCTTGTCTCAGCTTCCTGAGCCATGGAATTACAAGCTTATGGCCTCTGGGCCCAACTATAGGGTCTAAACTACTTTCAGATAGTTGTTTCCTTGAATCAAAATGTAATCGTTTACATGTCTATGTGATAAGGTGTTTTTTTTTTTTGGAGATTTTTAGCCTGGTAATCCTATTTGACAATTTTTAACTCTTGGTTTTGGAATCTGTTACATTAGTCATCTTTTTTTTTTTTTTCCAGCTCTGTAATGGTCATGGATTTTGTATACATGAATTCTGTGTCTTTGAGCAACTATTATAAATATTGAACAAGAAAAGCCCAGAGCTCATTGCTGTGGCTTATAGTACATTTGAGTATTATAATTTTCTAGATGACATTCAAACACAAATGAAGATAAAATGAGTATGTTTATTTAATCACTACTTGAACCCCAAGTAACAGGATGGTGAGGAGCCTTGAAGTTCCTGGCAGAATCCTCTAACTAGAAGACCCATTTGTACTTTCCAGACTAGAGATTAAAGGATGGCATCCCTTTGAAAGTCTCAGGCTGGCACAAGTAGGACTTAATTAAGCTTTTTCCTGGCATTTTCCAGGAATTCCTGAAGCTTCTTATTTTATTTATTCTTGTGATTTATAGAAACTGCATGTTTTAGTCTAATGAGGGAAATGGATTTGTCTTGGTTTATTGTGCTGATTGAGGCCCTAAGGCAACTTAATCCAAATTATTTTATCCTCTCTTAAAGAAAAGAAAGAAGAGGAAATGTAGCCTTTTCTTCTGTAAGTCAACAAAATTTAACATTTGATCATCAGGTCTAAGTGATGAGTTCCTGGCTTTACCTGATAATAAAATCCAGGGTCATATCTACAAAAGAAACCAAAATTCTACTGGTTTCCATTCCAACAATTTACTGGCTAGATCTCTGTCTTTTCCTGTGATCTTGCTCTTGTCACAGAATCCTCAAGGATTTTCTGCATGTGAACTTCAGCCAACAGTGGGCCTTGCTGTCATCCATCTTGTTTCTTGAAAAGATGGGTAACAGATTTCAGGTAGAATTTGAGCTGACTCATTAAAGCTCTTAGGATGAGTGTGTGTGTGTGTGTGTGTGTGTGTGTGTGTGTGTGTTTCAACCCTGCTGTTGAGAGAGACAGAGAAGAAAGGAGAGGGGAAGAGGCAGAGACTTTCATATTTTATCTAATTTGCTCTTTCTTTCTTTTTTTGTTTTTCTTTTCTTTTCTTTTTCTTTTTCTTTTTTTTTTTTTTTTTTTTTTGGTACTGGAGATGAACCCAGGGGCACCTGACCACTGAGCCTCATCCCAAGCCCTGTTTTGTGTTTTTTTTAGAGACAGGATCTCACTGAGTTGCTTAGTGCCTCGCTTTTTTGTGGAGGCCACCTTTGAACTCAGATCCTCCTGCGTCATCTTCCTGAACATGTGCCACCATGCCCAACCTAATTTTTTTAATGTTCATGGAGCATTTAGAAAAATTTATGATTCCTTAGCAAAAAAAAAAAAATAGATTTATTTAAAAAGACATTTTGCAAGACAGGTTAATAATAAACAATAAATCAGGAAATTAAGAAAACATTCACAACTAACACTTGAACCTAAGAGTAAATGAAAAAGAAAATTCATAGAAATCAATGCACAAGGAAATAAACCAAAACATATAGAACATATGAAAAGCTATACTGAAGGTGAAAATAAACAGTACAAATCTTGTTTATTTTAAAGGATGAAATACAAAATTAAGTTTTTATCATATACAAATAATAAAAGAAGGAAATTAATAAATATGATAATTAAAATGGATGAAACAGAACATTTAAAAATTGCAGAAAGGAAAATAAATTTAAAAACTGGTTTAACAAATAACCAATAAAACAAATAAATAAAATTCAAATAAAGAGGCAGAAAGTAGGAAATAGAAATAAGACAATAAGAAAGAAGATATGAGCACTGATAGTAGATAGACTGAAAGAATTCAGAGAAAGTATTATGTATAATTCTAAAGAAATAAATTTGATAACCTAGAGAATATGGATTGTTTCCTAGCAAAAATGTAAAAAATTGACCAAAAATGACTGGAAAATATGACTATACTAATTACTGTGGAAGAAACTGGAGAGGGTGATTCAAGAACTACCAGTAAATAAAGCACCAGGACAAATTGGTTTTTTCAGCAGGGATTTATCTAGCAGGGATTTGTTCTAAGCCAAAGGAAAGATAGACAGCTTCCAAGAAGTTGGCATAATTTGAATGCCAAACCTAATAAAAAAATAAAAATAAAATGAAATCTTATTTGTGAATATAGGTACAAATATTTTAAAAAGAAAATATAATCAATAGAATTCAACCGCTCAGCAAAAGATCAAGTGAGATAACACTAGGAAGTCAAAGAGGATTCAAGTTAAGGAATTATATGTCATTATAATATATTAAATCAATACTCATTAAGGTATAAATTGAATGATCATATCTAGAGACTGAAGCTTTATAAAACTTGTAATAATCGTTCCTAATAAAAATCTCCAAGTAAAGTAGGAATTGAGAAAATGTTTTTAATGAAATCCAGCAGCAAATATTACTCTTACAAGGGGCAAAATCAGATTAGAAACTAAAAATTAAGACCTATGGAGGTAAAATTACCATTACTATTGCTTTATGAGAAAATAAAATAATGTGTATAGTATTGGGAAGAGCATATAAACCTATTCCTTGTCATTGAAAATATGACCCTAGAGGTAAAAAGTTTAAGAATATTTGGCACAAAAGTTTTTAATTAGGAAGAAAACTTGAGAGATTGGTGGGATATCAGCGATATATTGAAAAAAGTGGATTTTGTTTTGTCAGCCATGAACATCTAGAAATGTATGTAAGAAAGAATCTACTGATGTAAGTAACAAAAGAAATAAAAATTTTGGGAGAATTTGAACAAGAAACAGTCAGGATATATATGAACAAAATCAAACAATAGGAAATAAGATCTAAAATTAGCAATATATACAGATAACATTTTCTTAAACATGACAAATGAAACAATTCAGTGATTCAAAATTAATACATACATTTAATGCAATACAATTAGATTCCAAGTGTTTTAAATTTTGTTTTACAATTCGATAAAATTTCCTAAAATATATATGGACAAATAAATACTTGAACATAGTTAAGAATTCTTGAGAATGAACAATAGTAAGTGTTGCTTTCCCAGACATCATAATATTCCTTAGTGTCACTATAGTAATATAAATACTGTATCGTGTGGTATACAGATTGATGAAATAAAACCCAGAATCTAGCTATTATTAATCAATGTGTTAAAAATAAAAACAATGCAAATTTTAAAAACTATTTCAGATAGAGAATTTTAATTAGACTATAAATTATAATGAAAAATATTTTAAAAATAAAACACTAAACAGATAAGCTCTGAAAAAAACAGAATCTAGAAATTGATTTCAGATTTATATGAATTTAATACATTTTGTATTTTCATTCAGTGTGAAAGGATGGATTATTTCATAGATGTGCTGTCAGGCACTACTTACTATCCATGTGAAAAATCTTAAACCTATACAAAAATAAATTCCAGGTGTATGAAAGATTTATGTAAACATCGAAACAAAATAAACATTTTGCATTTTTAAAATCTAAATACCAAGGTGTATCTAACCAAGATTTGATAGGAACTATAGATTAAATGATGTATTATACCTATGAAAATAAATGTTTTAATGGTAAAGAATGACAAGCAAAATTAATTAGAAAGTAATAGTTCTGGTAAAGTTACAATTACTAGGCAACCAATTAACCTTTGTACACCTAAGATTTTTTAAAAACTGATGAGGAAAAAAACTCAGTTTTTTGAATGGACAAAATCTATGAAAAAGCAGTTCATTAAAGAGCAAAATCAAAATGTTAAGCATATAAAAGCCTCTGACTACTAGTTGTCAGTGATATGTAATTTAAAATAATTGTGAGATATGACTTTACACCCATCACTCTGGCACCTGTTGCTGGATGTGATTCAAGGAGAAAGGCATTCCCATACATTGCTGGTGGTATGTGTAGTGCTGCAGACTCTTTTGAAAAGCAATTTGGTAGCATCTATTAAAAAATGAAAAATATCCTTTTATCTAGCAATCACCTTTTGGAGAATCTGATCTATATGAAGTATATCAAATGCATATAATGGTCTTTATTTTTTTAAATAGTGTAAAGCTTTAATTCCTAATACAAATGCAATTAAATTCAAGCATTTAGTAAGATCCTAGAACAGTGCTTCTACAGTTGGCACACAAATGTCATAACATAAATATTAACTTAGTATACAAAAACAAACCATATAGAGGTCTTACTGGTATGGAATGTGATGGTGTTTGTCAGACCATGATTTATAGAGGCTGAAAACTGGAAACAGTGAACATCATTAACAGAAAATACTTGAATAAATTATGATGGATTAGTATAAAAGTTTTATGGAACTATTGAAGAGAATTAGGACTCTATTGGGCATTCTAAACTGATTAATTAGTAATGTTGAGGGATAAAAATAAAAAACAAAAAAGTATATAATATAACCAGTTTTAAAAACAAAAAAGATAATCTATGTTGTCCATGTATACAGTTGTAATCACATAGTTTAAAGAAAAAATGGAAGGTTGTATACAAAGTTGACAAAAGAGTTAAAAAATAGATTTTTTTAAAAAAACAAAGGGCAGAATTTTAAAAATAAGGACAGAATAGTATAATTTATTTTTAGATTTCAAAACATAAACCTTTATATGCTTTATGTTTTTTAAAGTATTTTACATTTATTTTATAGTTTTTATATTTATAAATTTCATATTAATAAAATGTTTGAATAAATATACACATTTATATTATAGATAATCATAGATTCATATACTACATATATTATTATTCATATAAATATTTCACAAGTAAACATTTAAAAATCTGTGCTAATGTGTGAAGATTTATGTGTTCAAGCTTCTAACACAAATGCAATCAAAGATGTTTTAGGTAAATTTTTAATTTAAAAATATAGCACAAAAGAATGGACTGATCCTAGGAAACTCAGCTAGACAATGGCTACAATATTCACAAATTAAAATTAACTAGGATCATAACAACAATATTGGCAGTATTCTTGCCATTATCACTGCCAGCATACCAATGGCAATGGGGGGATAATGGCAGAAATGGGAGCAATTTAACAAGAGTAGAGAAAGAAGAGAGAAGTGGGGGAGGATAATTCTCTGTTGTGGTTCACTGGTCTATTTATTTGCCTATATTTCTATTAGTGCAACACTACCGAAAAGAATAGCATTTATTCTAAGTATCCAGTAATGAAAGTCCTCCATCATGCTCTTTAAAATGGTCTCAGATGATCTAGGACCTTGGTGTTCATATCCATTTTAAAATCAATATGTCAATTTCCATATTCACACACATATAACCTGCCAGAATTTTGAATGAGTTTTTTTTTTTTCAGCCTGTAAATTCTTTGGGAGGAATGTACCCTGTAATAATGTAGAATCATCCAATTCATAGAATATCTATTAAGTTGTATTATCTCTTGGTAATATATTGTAATTTTCACTGTAGAGTTTTTACATAACCTTTATTAAAATGATTGCTAGGTATTTAATTTTTTATGCTGTTTTAAACAATTTAAAATTATAATTTCCAGTGGCTTCTATATTGAAATACACTGATTTTTGTTTTTTGATGTGTGCCTAGCAACTTGTTAAATGAACTAATTAATTCAAAGTTTATAGGATACTATGGCAAATGTGGATAAATAGGTCTGCTTCTTCCTTTCCAGTTCTTGTTTCTGGTTTGCTTTAATTGCCATGTTCTTCTTGCTAGGACTTCCCCAACTCTACTGAATAAATGGGCTATTGTGAACATCTTTATCCTTTTCTAGATTGAAGGGGTAGGAATTCAATATTTCATCAAAAGCTATGTTGTAAGTTTTGTTAGAGAATCTTCATCAGCATAAGAATATTTTAAAAAATTGGCTTAGTTTTCCTTAGATAACAGAATCAGATAACTGCTAAACATCTTTTTCACATCTGATAAGATTAGTAACATAGTTTTCTTTTTTCTGTGATGTAGTGACTTATAATGTTTGATTTGTTTGATTTTGGATTTCTGGAATAAAATTCATTCATTTATGATGTATTGTTTTATATGACTAGAATCAATTTGCTGTAATTTTGATTAGGAGTTTTTCATCAATGTTTATGAAAACTTTAAAAACTCCTTTTTTTTGGTAATTTCCTTGTAAAGTCTTTGGTATCAGAATTTCATGGGACTTTTAAAATAAATTTAAAACTGATACCTCTTTAACTATTCTGTGAAGAAGTATTTGTAATATTTGTGTTATTTCCTTATTACATCATTTTAGAAATTGACCAGTAAAGCCAATAAGATTTCAAGGTTTCTTTGTGAAAAGATTTTGTTATGGATTTAATTATTTATTTAAATGCTTTGTGTGGGTTCCTCCTGAAAATGTGAAAATTTTTGTTCTGATGTTTACATTTATGACTAGAGCACCATAAAATTTACAAATTTCTCTATATCTTCAGTCAGTGCCTTCCTTCTCAGAAGTTGCAGATTTAAATATATTTTCATTTCTTATATCCCTGTCACTGACTTAAATGAATCATTTTTCTTAGTTTTACCTTCATATTATTAACATATTTGTTGCTGTTATTTAGTTTTAAAACCAACTTAAATTGGTTCTAAACTAATCTTTTAAGATCTTATTACAAAACCTAAATAACTTACTATACCTATAACTTACTATACCTGATATAGGTATAGAAAGTTATTTAGCTTTTTTTCTCTCCTTTCTTCTTCTAATTTTTGTTAGATATATAGTTTTAACATTTTCTGTATTTACATTCTTTTCTTCAACCACAGCACCTGGATTTTCTTTTAATTTTAGTTGTACGGTTAAATGAAATCTATGTTCATTATTCTCTTTTGCCAGCAGTTTGCATTATTCTGTTGGATGGCTCATGTTTGTCTCCTTACTAGGTACTTCATGCAAAATATATATGCAGAGTGTGTGGAGGTTCCAAAAATTTGCTTTTAGTTTATATATTAATGACAATTTAGTTGGATTTATAGCTCTTGGAGTATTATGTGTTTCCTTGGGGATATTTTGCTGAATATAGCTATAGTCTATATTCAGCATTAAATGTTGTTTGTTGTGATGCAATTACTTAAGACCAGCTAGTCCAAAACTTTTTCTGTAGGAGATTGGAATTTTCTTCACTTTAAAGAAAGACATAATGTAAATATAAGGATAAACAATGGCTGCATTTGAGAGCTATTAGCATTTTCGGGAAAAAATATTGTCTTGGGTTTAATTTAGTTAAATATAAAAAGTCTCCTTACCTGCTTGTAGTTGGAGTCAAATATATTTTAAGGAAGAAATTATTTCCATGAACATTGTAAGACTCGAAAACAAATTCCACACTTTTGAAATTTTGATAGAAAAAACTTAAAAGGTCCATTCAACCTAAGTTTTGTGGTATGGATTGTTTTAGAATCTTCACATTAAGTGGGTCTACTTGTTTGAGTAGCTAGGTTCTGACTTTCAGAGGTAGAGACTCTACATGAATCTAGGGAAGATAATGCCAAACATAGAAGCAACCCAATTTCTGTTACTTCTCTTACCATCCAGAGGTCCCCAGTCCAATGTCAGAAAAGGTGACAACAAAGAATGAGAGAAGACTCAGGGACATTTCATTTATGACTATTGGAGAGTAACTTAGAACAATTAAAAAAGGGATATTAAGAGCAGAAACTAGAGACATGGCAATAAGAATGTTAAAATATGAGTTTTCAAAAATAGCTGAATGTAATTGCAAATATTCAGGATCCTGGAATCCGAGTTCATTTCATCATTACTGAACATTTTCAAAACATCTTTAAGCTTTTATTTCTTTGTCCACAAAATTATGGAAATTTCTCTTATTTCAAAAATTTTACTCGAAAAAGTCTCTCCTGGGAGTCTTTGAGAGTTGAGATCATTTAAAAATGCATATTATTAATTTTGCTGAGTTAATAGCCATGATGGTCTAGTAGTATGTATATTTATCAGGGGACATCTTAAAATGCATATTACCATAAAATGCATATTTAAGAACTTTCTACCTCTGTAAATTGAATTTAATAGATTAAAACAATTTCAGTGGGCCCATTAGGATCTTTAGAAAACATAGTTCAGGGCCTTATTAAAACTATATTCTTTCCATATCATGTTTTTCTTAGAAAGTTCATTCTAGTTAAAGCTTGAATTGTTTGTCTTGCTTAGTCATGAAAAAACAAAAATAGAAAAATAAGAATTTCCAGTAAGACAGTCTACTAATTTGGGAAGAAAATAAATCTTCCAGTTAATTATATTATTTTTAGATTAAAATAACACACATAAAAAAGTGTCAATTAAAAATAATAGCAGTCAGTAAATCTTCTAATGAATTAAGTGTTACAGTGTATAAAATAATCCTCCTTTTAAGTGTCAGATATGTGAGGAAATGCATACTTTAGTTTAAGCTGAGATTATTGCTAATTGCTAGTGGATATATTTTAATTAAAAGTGTCAAATGTAAATTATAGACAGTGCTTTTCATGACAAGGTTTACAGACCACCTAGGTCAAAATCTCCGATGTATTTAAATATCTGTTTCTGAGCCTGCTCTAGAACCACTTGATCAGAAGTCTAGCATAAACAAGTTTGTATTGTACTAAATGCCCTCAGAGATCTTGTACAAGAAGAAAAGTTTGAAAGCAGTGGAGATGTGTGTGTGTGTGTGTGTGTGTGTGTGTGTGTGTATATATATATATAAAGTCCTATCAGGAATGTGCTCCCTGACTATACACTTGGATTGTAAAGTACATACTACAATTCCTTAAACATTCTTCAAAGAATGCTTATTTTGAAATTGGTCTTGGTCTCCATTACCCACTTTGGACTCATAATGGAAGCCACCCAGCTTTGTGGCTCTAATTCTCATCTACAGAGCTCTAACTTTGTAATATCAGTTGGGAAATATATTAAGTACAGATTTGAATGCAACTTTCCACTAGAAATTCTCTTCACTTCTAAGATTTTGGGTAACTTTTAAAACCTATTTTGATGGTTCAAAAAAAAAAAAAAAAAAAAAAAAAAAACACCACCCCAAAGTTCTCTGCTCAAAGCCTGTGGATGTTCAGTGATGATGACTTATTAACATACCACTAACTACACCACACAAAGCAAAACACAAGAACTCAAAACCCTGTCAGGTTCTTTCATTCTATGCACTTCCTCTAAAATGAAATGAGAAAAACCAAAATTATAATAACTAATAATCCTGTCTCTAAATTTGTTTTTCCTGTTTTCTCTCTTTTTAGAAATGCAAACAATAGCCCCTGGATTAAGTGAAAATTGTGTCTGTGGCCTAGACACAAAGCTACACCAGAGGAAAATTCTTCCTTTGCTATGCAGAATCATCAATTCTCATGATTAAAATAAATTTGAAATAAGTCTCACACTAGAGGCTTAAATCCTTTACAGGATTGCCTGGTTACTGGTTTCACAAACAGTACAGTGTTTATAATGTATAGACTCACCAGAGGCCCTTATGTGCTTGCAGACATTTTCTCAAAAGTTAAAGACATAAGTGCCACCATGTGTATCTCTGCTTTTCTGTCCACTGGCTTCTAAGCCTTGAATCTGACAATGCCTCCCAGCTGTGCTTAACTGCCTTGTGTGGTTGGTTCTTGATTGTTGGTAAGAATTCCCAGCTGTGCTTACTCAGGAGCCCTCTGACATTCTTCCTTCTCCAGAGAACCCCTACTGGAATAGAGTTGTTAATACCATAAAAGTACCCTATAAAATCTATTCAAGTAATGAGTTTTCTCAGCCCAAGGTTGCAGTAAATAGAAAATGTGGAAAGTTTGAAGTTAAGTATGAACACCTAGTTCTGACATGGGAGGAATAAACTGAGTATGTAAAAAGATAATTATTTGGAAACTTAAAGCTGCCAACTAAATGATCTGACTCAAATAAATTCCAGAAAAGACTAAAAAATGCTTATTGGTTCTGCTACAAGAAACATCTTTATTTTTTAAAATTCAATCAGAAATTAAATATGCCAAAGGGAAACATTTTTTTCTATTCCTGTGGGTTCATTCCCAGTTGATACAGCTTTATCAGTGGTTCATCAGACTGTCAAAGGAAAGGAAAACTTACCTGTTTTTGCCTCTACTTCTCATATTGCTGGATTTAACCAAAACTTAAGCAGTGAATCATGACACCACCACTCTTCAAGTAATATAAGGTCAGAAGACAAAGATGACTGTCCAGAGTAGGATTTTATGTGTGAATTAACTTTGCCTTTGAAATTTGGCCTGCCCTTATTAGTTAGCTCCCAGATGAGAAAGAACAAACCATTCTCACGACAAACAAATGCTAGAGTAGGGTCATTTGGTAGATCAACACATTGCTTATGCAAAAACTCCTAGTGCTTCTTAAGCTTTCCATGAATCCAGTAAGAGAGCTTACCATGACTGTGCTAGATGCCCTGAAGGAATGAAAAAGAAATAGGAAACAACATCTACATAAGGAAAGACTCAGTGCTGTTCAAGATTCAAAACTCAGTAATCTTAACTTGTCTTGCCAGTTCATTCTCAGCTTTCAGGAGGAAGCTTCCTCAATCTTTATTCTAAATCTGAGCTCTTTCCTGGAGTTTGGTCTTCTCTGCCCAGCCACCTATCAGACATGTCCTTCTGGATTCCCTGTTTATTCCTGCAGTTCAGTTCTATATATCCGAAACAAAGCTCTTCTTCTTTTCTCATACATCTGCTTCTTGTCTAACATTTGTTCTTTTCCATTTGGGAGGAGAACCTGACTATCCTCCCAGGCTCTCTACAGGCCTGAAACATGTTATTTTGTTAATTCTTGTTTCTTTCCTGTCTATCATATCTCATCTCTCATAACTCCCTCTTTTTTATTACTAGGCCATTATCCTAATTTTCAGCCTTTCTTTGCCTGGATTGTGGATTAACTACCTTTAATCTTTTCCCATGGGAAAAGATTAGAAGTAAGTAATAATTATTATTACCCAATAATTACAATCTTCCAATAATTATTCCTACAGGACTAGCTTCATCAATTTCTAAAATGTACACTGTCAGGATTCTGCTTAAGAAGTCAGTGCCTCTCCAGTGCTACAAGAAGATGTCCAGACACCCCTTGTTTTTCCACAACTTAATCCTGTTTTCCCTTCCAACTTATTTTCCTAGAATTTCCATTGTTCAAATGCCATGCTTTACCCACACCCAGTAACTTGACTGGGCCTTGCAAGAGTTTTTACTTTCAACTTTTCCTCTTGTTCTGGAAAAAACTTTCCCATTTCTCTGTATCTAGATTTTGCTTAAAACATGGGAATTTACCTAATAATTATCTATAGAATAAGACACAGGCTAAAGATTAAGAGCCAGTCCCTAGAACAGGACTGCCTGAGATCAGATCCTGATGTGCTTCTTATTAACTGTGTTTCTATACTTTACCTTTCTGTATATTAGTTTCCTCCCCTATATAATGGATAACATAGTAATACTTAACCCCACAGTGCCCACAGTGTTGTGATAAAGTAAATGAGTTAAAGTCCTTAGAACTGTGACTCATGCATATAATGTTGTAAGATAAATGCAAGACATAAATTGTGAATGAACATTTTTTTGTCTACATTTCTAAGTCTTTACCCTATTAAGCAAATTCTTATGTAGGTATCAAAAAGCTTAACAATATGCTAGTAATTTTAAAAATGTATTTTAAAAAGCATAAAAAAGGTTTAACAATCAGTGTAAATAAATGACATACTTCTACATTTGTAAGCATGTGAGATTGTTTATTTCTATATAAAATAACTTGTACTTTGGAATAATAAAGAAGTTGCTATTTGTGTACAATTTGAAAAAACCACAAAACTTCGTAGGAAAGGATGACAAATCTGTAAGAACATACCAGGTAGTGTCAGTTCACAACCAGCCTTGTTTCAGCTAGTGCCCATGTCATATAATTTAGAAGCAATCACAGACAACATACATTTCATCTAACTAGACCAACTACAAACAATTCAGTACGTGTCTCTGTGAGAACTTTTCCTTACATAACCACTATACTGTTAACACATTGAAAATTTTCAAGACTGATTTCTTAATATCAATAGTCATTTGGTGTTCAGATTTTCAATACTATCATAAAATCATAATTTTTTTTAATAGTTTGCATGTCAGGATCCAGGTAAGCTCTACATATTCTGCTTGGTTGCTGAGCTTTTCAGTGTCTACCAATCTGTTGTTTCCCCTTTCTCTCTATCATTTGGTTTCCTATTTCTATAACATTGTTTGTTAAAGAGTAGGATCATTTGTCCTGAAGAATTTTACACAGTGTAGATTTGCTGAGTGCATCCCATGATATAATTTAATATATCCTTTCTTCCTCTGTGTTTCCTTTAAAGGGTCATTAGATCAGATTTATGTGTGATGTTTTTAGCAAGACTACTTCATAAGTTCTGTGGTTCTTTTGCTAAGATCCACCGAATGTCTGGAAATTTCTCTCCTGGCGATGATAACAGCCATTGATCATCAATACCAAGACCCATTAATTCATTTTAGTGTACCAAAATGGTAATATTTTAAGTTTATCATTCTCTCTACATTCATTAGCTGGAATATTTCTATAAGGAAGAAATTCTTCATTTATTCTCTTATTACCTAGTGGCATGGATCACAAAGACAGATCTTGGTAAAACTTGCTTCTTCCCATTTATGTATCATTTTTCAAAGTAATGAGGTGGCTATCTAGCATCTCCAAATAATGACTAATTATATTTCATTTATTTTGCTTGTTTTTAGTATTATGACCTGTTTTAATTTAATGCCTTTATTGATCCTCAAGTTATTCCATTCTGGTCAGTAAGAAAGAACCTAGTCTAGTTAGCCTTTGAGTCCTTTTACTATGAACCACACCTCTTTGACAGCTTCCACTCTGGTCATTTAGGATGATCTGTTACAGGCTCCTACACATTATTTCATTCCTAACCATACTTTTAAAGCTGACTTATCTTTTGCCTGCAAAATTTAAGCTCCCTAAACATGACTGCCTTTAGTACTTACTTTATCCATAAACTCCTATCTCTCAATGTTTGGGTTCCCTTAGTAATTATCAAAGACTGGTCTTCCCCAAACAACAACACTGAGTCTTTATCCCCCCAACGCTTATTATAAAGCCTTAAATAAAATTGTCATGCTATCAATTTGTTTGATTACCTAGAACTGTTCTTTTTAAGCAGACTTATAATTATATAAACCTATCAAGAATTTAATGGGTTGTTTAATTGGTTATTATGAGGTTTGTGAATTAAGATACTTTAAGATATCTTCTAGTCTTGAATATATAAATGAATAAGTTTCTTCACATAAGGTTCAGGGGTAGAATTAAGCTACAAATTTTATAGTAAAAATACCAACCAAATAATTTTTTCAACTTTATATTTAGAAGTAGCTTAAAAGCTTGCAAAAAGTTGTAAAAACAAAAATTGCACAAAAATATTTAGTACATAAAATCCATGGATTTTTTTCTATATGATTTGAGAATAAGATATTTAAATCATGACCCTTTCCTCCTAAATACCTGAGTATTGTATTATCTAAGAATAGGAATATTCTTCTATATATCTATAGCACATTTAACAATTTCATAAACTTATATAAATACATTTTTCAATTTTGATTAAAAAATCACCTTTCACAGGAAGCAGCTGAGTTTATGAATAAGAACACATATATAAATAAGGAAGTTTTCAAAATGCATTTTATTGTCATGTATAACTAATCAGAACAAATTTTTAAAAAATTAGAGGAGATACCAGGAGAATAGAAGAACGGAATCAGGGGGAGGGAGGGGAGGAAAAGGAGAGATACTGGGGAATGAAATTGATCAAATTATGCTGTTTTATTGTGTACATGTATGAATATATTATAACAAACCCCACTGTTGTGTATAATAATAATGCACCAATAAAAAGGAAAATAAATAAGGAAATTGCAGCTCAGAAAAAAAAAAGGTGATTTTTCTAATGTAAAATTCTTTGCTCTTAACATCTATTAATTACTGGCCAAACATTCTAAGAAAAACTCTCTAATCTATTTATCTTGGTCAAGCAAGGAGCAAGTTAGAAACAGCAGTGAGAATGATGAGTCACTGGACCTAGTTGAGGTTTGCCTGTGATGATCCTGGAGAATTTCCTTTTGGATCTGTCACTCTCACTGGATTCCCAGGCAACAGCTGTGATAGACCAAATTTTCTCCCCCAGATGAATATACAATTTCATCTCCTTTCCTCATCAGCAAAATGAAATAAAATGGAGAATTTTGGAACAGGCCTAAAATATTATTGCAGACATTGCTCTAATTTGGGAATTGTCATACTAGTACAAAGATGATTTGGCAGTTTTGAAAATTCATTCTAGATGTGGCACTAGTTCCAAATAAGCCTGAAAGGTTGTTATTTTAAATGGCATCATTTTCTCAAAATTTTTCCTAGTAATATTTCTTTCAAAAGACATTCGTAGGAAATCTACTGAGTTCCTCTGCCTAGGTGCCTCTGAGAAGAGGGGCTAGCCAAATGATTTTGAGGAATGACCCTACATTAGTGCATTTGATTTCCTGCTATAACCACAACCTACCCACTGCCTCAGAGATTACCTTAGGCTTCCCAAAAGAAGCACTTTCTTGTTATACTTCACACTCTAAAACTTCATTGCCTCCCTCCTTAAAATCAAATGTTTCTCTTTCCCTGTCCCTCTTCTCTCTTTGAGTCTGAAAATAATTTGACTCTTATTATTTGCCAGTCCTAATGTAGTAACCATAATTTTAAGCCATGTAGGAGGGATGGGGTATGGCATACCACCTTGCCAACATGTCACATTGGGACCATTTCTATTAACATATTAGTTTACTGCCATCTTTTAGTGTCCAAAGAAGTTATAATTGCAGTTCTATTACTGTTTCTTTAGTTCTTGTACAAAAAATTAGTTAAGAAGCCTAAAAATTCTGAGACTATTAGCAAATGTGAATGATCATTTTCTAATAGTAGATTTCTTCAGAGTCTAACTTTCTAACTTTCAAAACTGTCCACACAAATGTCAGCTGGGTAGCTTCCCTATGACAGCAATTAGCCAAGTTAATTGAGTAGCCAAGACTAGGAAGATTTGACATTAGAAGGCTTGAGTTTAAGTAAATCTGTGTGTTTCTTTATTCAGAACTATACCGTGGGCAAGTTAGCAAATCAAAGTAAAACTGTTTCTATTTGGAACTCTAATGACCATCTAACATTTTAAATTATACTGGCATTTTTGTGTTTAAAATTATTTGAGGTAATTGACTATTATAATTAGAACTTAAAAATATTTTGTGGTACATCAGTGAAGTGTCTCTTGAAAGAAGATTTCTTTCAAATACAAAATATGAGCAAAGAAAAATTTGCAATGCACGCTATAATTATTAGGATAGCTGTATTTGTAGTTACTAAATAAAATTTATATAAGCTGATTTTACACAAGTTATTTTGTTAGATTAAGTTTTATCCCCTTGGAGAAAGGACTTAAATTAGATTTATGTCACAAATGCAATTGGGTGAGTAATATTGGCACAAATCCATTCAGTTAAAAGAATTGCAAATAGTAAAGTAACAAGTTTTTATCAAGACAAAGTATCTCTGAGGTCAGTTATTCAAAAGCAGGGACCTCTAAACACAAATTGGTCTCAAATTTTGATTCATCCCTATAGGGTAATTATTTTAAAAGAATCTAGTTGAATATAATTCATAATACATCCATTTTCATATATATATATATTTATTTTTTACCTCAGCATTACTCAGGAGCTATTTGCTTTTATCAGTTAAAAATCCCAAGATTTATGATGTAAACAATTTATGTAAATTCAGACAGTTACAGGCAGACATGAGATTAGAATCAGGCCTCCTGTTTTCAAGCCCTGGGTGTCAGTTCCCAGAATCACAAATAGAGTCCATGCTTTGACTTGGCAACTTTGGAAAACTTACCATTTTTCTTAGTTTATGTTTGGCTGCCAGAGACATATCAGAGACCTCTTTATTATCATCAATAATAAAGCACTAAATTAGCTATCTACTGTAAGTTATGTTAAAAAGTTAAGTAAGCCTCAGGTATCCTTAAATTAGAAAAGAAACTCTCATTTGGTAAAGGAAAGCTCTGTTTTGTAACTTCCTTTGTTTAACAAATCTCTGTATATGCTGGTTAGTAGTGTGTGTGTTTGTGTGTGTGTGTGTGTGTGTGTGTGTGTGTGTGTGTGTGTGATTGTCAGACTGAATTTTAAAAAGCAAGCTCCAATTATATACCACCTATAGGAGACATAGATTAGATTCAGGATGCATATAGGTTGAGCTTAAAACACATCCAAAGATATATTATGTACATAGAAACCATAAGGTGTGTGGAATGGCTATAATAATAACAAAGTAGACCCTGTGACAGATAATATTAGAGGCAAGAAAAGCTATTTTATAATGATAAAAGGAACAATATATAAGGAAGATGTAACAATAAGTGTGCATTTGTCTAATGTAACCTCATAATACATGAAGCATAAACTAATAGCAGTGAAAGGGCATAGGCAATTTTAGATAAATAGAGACTATTAATTATATTTGAAAATTTCAATATTCCACCAGAAAAAAATTACAATTTATTAAGCTAGATTTTATTATTTATTATTAAATTTATCTTAATAAATTTTAAGAATGCCAAACATAAAATATATTTTCTAATCACAATAGAATTAAATTTAAAAATAATACCGGGAAAAATATTTGTCAAATCCTCAAATGTTTGGAAACAATATGTTTCTTAATAATCCATAAGTCAATTAAAGAATCAAAAGGAAAATTTAAAAACATTTTGAACTGAATGGAAATAAAAACATATTTAAATTTATAAGATTATATGCTCATATTAGAAAGGAATAAAAATTTAATGCTAAGAATCTAAACATCTACCTCAAGAATGGGGGCAGGCGCATGTCAATCCCCAAGTAAGTAGAAGGCAGGAGTAACAAAATCAGAATGAAAATAAAGGAAATATTTTTTTAAAAAAAAAACAATAGTATAAGAAAACAATAAGATCAGAAGCTGATCCTTTGCAAATTTTCAAAAAATTGATAAACCTTTAGCTAAACGAAAAGATTAGAAGATAATAATTACCAGAAACTGCAATGAAGAAGGGGATACAACTACAGACCCTATAGAAACTAAAGGGTTTATAGGGAAGTATTATTCACAATTTGTAATAATAAGTTATATAAATGAAATTTGTAAATTCTTAGAAAGTAAAAAACTACTAAAACTGACCCAAGAACAAATAGAAAATCTGTGCACACCTATTCTAATCATATACATTGTATAATAGTTTAAAAATCTTGGTATAAAGAAAAGCCTAGGTTCAGATGGATTAATCCTATCAAATGGCTTCAATTCCCATTAAAATTAGATCAATTCTATGCAAAATCTTTCCAAAAATTGAAAAGTATGAATTTAACCACTGCATTTTATGAGTCTAGTATTAATGATAAACCAAATCAAACAAAAACACACAATAACATACAGGACTTTTACAAACATAAACGTCTGCACAAATTCAACTTAACAAAATGTTAACAAATTGAATCAACGATATATAAAACATGCATGAAAGATTGTTTTTACATTTGAAAAGTAGTTAAAACCTGACATTAATAGAATAAAATACAAAACTATATGATTATCCCAGTAGATGACAAAAAATTTTTCAAAATTAAATACCCATTCATCAAACTAAGAAGAATAATTCCTCTCTATGATAAAGGGTATCTGTGAAAATTTAAAAAGCTTCTAGTATCATTTACTTAGTGATAAAAATTCAATTATTTAGCCTAAGTTAGAATCAATGTAAGAATGTCCACTCATCTTATATTCAGTATTGGATTGAAGGGTCTAGCCAGTGTAATACTGTAAGAAAGAGAAAGTAAAAGCTAAAATTTGGAATAAAATAAGAAAATCCAGAGTTGTTCTTACTTGGCATACCTTTATATGTCTAATACTTAAAGGAAAACTAAAAAAAAAAAAAAAATCCAATATAACTAATCAAGTTTGGCAAGGTTGCACTAATCCAGATCAATGTTCAGATTTCAATATTATTTCCAAATCCTAACAATATTCAATCAAATGAAATTAAGGAAACAATTTTATTTATAATAGCATTAAAAAGAATATAATACTTAAGCATAAATAAAATAGCAAAGAAGTGGTTAATGTATACCCTGAAAACTAAAAAAAATCATTGCTAATAGCAATTCAAGAAGAACTAAACAAAGAGATGTTTTCATGGATTGGAAGACCTAGACCCAGTATTGTTAAGATGACAATTCTTCATATACTAATCTATAGATTTAATGAAATTCCAATGAAAATTAGAAACTTTTTAAAATTAGTGCATTAAAGTTATACATAGTAGTTAGGTTCATTTTGATAAAATCATGCATGCAAAGAATTTTATTTACTCCAATTCCTGTTCTGTTCTACTGACCACTCCTTTATTTATTTATTTTTGATTGGTGCTTTCTACATATACATAAAGTAGAATTCACTGGTGTATTTAAATATGCAGATAGCATGGTTTTGTTAAATTCATTGCACGTCTACTCCCCTTTCGTGTTCTTCCTTCCTCCCTTTCTTTTTTTTCAATTAGAATGTTTTTATTAGAAATTATTGTACATTGACAATATCACATTTGTACCAGCTTATGGGATAAGCATTTCCAATGATTTTATACAAGTCTTCTTCAATTTCTTTTTTCAATGTTATATAATTTTCATTGTAGAGCTCTTTAACCTCCTTGGTTAGATGAACTCTAAATTTTTGTTTTGGTCATTCTGTTGTTGTTTGTTCTTGAGGCTGTTGTGAATGAGAAAGTTTTCCTTGATTTCTTTCTCAGTAAAAATCACTGCATGTATAGGAAATTGTTTTATGAAGGTTGATCTTTTATTCTCATTCTTTGCTGAATTCATTTATCAGTGCTAGAAATCTTCTGGTGGAGGTTTTGCTTTGTTTTGTTTTGGTTTGGTTTGGTGGTTTTTTTTTTTTTTTTTTTTTTTGTCTTTTTGATTGTTTGTTTGTTTAGTTTTTTGGTCTTCTATATGTATTATCATGCCATCAGCAAAATTATACCTATTCGTATCCCTTTAATTTCCTTTTCTAGCCTGATTGCACTCACTAGAGTTTCAACAACTATATCAAATAGAAGTGGTAAAAGTGGACATCCCTGTCTTATGCCTGATTTTAAAGGAAATGCTTTCAGTTTTTCTTCATTCAGTATAAAATTGACTTTAGGTTTGCTATACATAGCTTTTATAATGTTGAAGCAAGTTCCTTCTATTCATAGTTTCTCCAGTGTTAACATGAATGGGTACTAGGTTTTATCAAAGAGTTTTTCTGCATCTATTGACATAATCATATGATTCTTGTCCATAACTCTATTTAAGCGATGAATTACACTTATTAATTTGTGTATGTTGAACCAATATTGCATCCCTAGGATGAAACCCACTTAAGCATGGTGTATTATCTTCTTGATATGTTTTCAAACATAGTTTGCTAATATTTTATTAAGAATTTTTTGTATCTATGTTCATTAGGAATATTGGTCTTTGGTTTCCTTGATGTCTTTGTCTGGTTTTGGTATCAGGGTTATTCTGGCTTTATAGAATGCATTAGGGAATGTTCCCTCCCTTTCAATTTCATGGACTAATTTGAGAAATACTTGTATTAATTAATTTCAGGTCTGATCTTTACTATTTCCTGCCTTCCTCTGATTTTGGAATTAGTTTTTTTCTTAATGTCTTGAGGTGGAGCATAAGCTTATTTATTTGCAATCCCTCTATATTTTAATGTAATCACACAATGCTATAAATTTTCATTAGAACTGCTTTCATACTATCCCAGATATTTTATATGTTGGATCTCTGTTCTTCTTTGCTGAAACATTTTGCTATGTGTCAACAAATTGATCTAAGGTGAGATGGAATTGCAACTAGCCTGGTATATCCAAAATGGCTTAAAAAAAACCTTGAGAACCTGATTTTATCATTTATCACAAAGATAAAGTAATCAAGAAAGTGTGAATTTAATATAAAGATAGACAAATAGACCAATGGAAAAGAATTTTTAAAAACCTCACATTTATATAGACAACTGATTTTCAGTTGAAATGGATAATGGAAATAAATATAAAAAAAACTTCTAGAAAAAAACACAGAATAAATTCTTTGTGAATTTGGATTAGGCAAAATTTCTTAGTTATGACATTGAAAAAGCAATCGATGAAAGAAAAATTATAAATTATTAGTTTATCAAAATAGCTCTTCTTTAAATTCACTAAGAATGAAAAGACAAACCACACAAAAGGAAATGTTTGAAAATAACATATGTAATAAAGGACTTCTATCCAGAATGTACAAATATCTTTAAACAAATTATTTTTAAAATGAGTAAAACAGATTTAAACAGACACTTCACCCCAAAAGATACATGAATTACAAATAAACTTGAAAACTTGCTTAATATAGTAATCATTGGAGAAATGTAAAATAAACAAACATGGGGATATTTGCTAGTTTAAATGTGATGGTTTTATGAGTGTATACTTACGTTAAAACTTTCAAATTATATGCATTATATATGTAAAGTTTATAGCATTTTAATTATACTTCAATAAAACTGTAATTTTTAAATTTAAAAATACTATCACAAACAAAATAAATCAAGCCATATTCTGGGAGCAAATATTTGCAAATCATATATCTGATGATAACGTGTGTAAAGAATACATTAAAAAACTTTTACAACTCAATAAGATGGCAAACTAATTAAAATGAATTCAAAAAATCTGAATAGGCATTTTATCATACTTTATCAAAGAAAATATGAAAGATTAGTAAGTATAAGGAAAGATAATTAATATTAAGAAAATGATTAAAGAAATTAATACTACAATGGAATATTACTAAGTGCACACTAAAATGATTATAAGCAACAATAACTACTATTGGTGAGGATATGTAGAAATAAAAAATTTTATATATTGCTGATGAGAATGTCAAGTGACACTTTGGAAATTGGTTTGGAAGTTTCTTGATAAGTTAAATATTTACCATATGGCTTAGCATTATAAATACCCATGTCCAAGGAAAAATGTAAATGTCATTGTTCATAGCACCATTATTTAGAATATCTAAAAACAGAAAACCAGTAATTTAATAGACAAAAAATCATATACCCATACACATATTAGTCCTCCAAACTAAAAAGAAATAAACTACTCTTCCATGCAGCTGTGTGGGTAAACCTCAAGAGCACTATTTTGAATCAAAGAAGCCAGACCAATATATCTACATGATTGCATGATTCTATTTCTATGGAATTTCTAAGAAAAAGATTAAAACTATAGAGACAAAGAGTGTATCGGTGGTCTTAGGTGACTGAAATATGAGGGACAATTAAAACATTTTAATCCTGTATCATGGTGATGGATGGTTGTACAATTATATAAACTTACTAAAACTTGTTGAAGTGTACATATAAAATGTGTCAATGTTATGGTATATAAATCATGTCTTAATAAAACTGTTAAAAATTTCAAGAGATACCTATACTGGAATTAGATATTTAAGGATCATTAGTATATAGATGATCAGTGTCACTGTAAAGTAGAGAAAACAAACTAGGCAAAGTCTTTAGGAAGAGAAAATATAAGAATATAAGAGACACGAGGAGAAAAAGAATGGAGGGCAGATCTCTGTGAAACAGCAATTCTTAAAAAATCCAAAACACAAAAATGAGAAAATGTGGCTGTAGAAGTAGGAAAAAAAAAACTCAAAGGTTTTGGTGTCTCAGCCTGTGAGTATTTCTTGGAAGCAGGGTAGTTTAAGGAATATCAAATGCTACTGATACATCAAGAAAGAAAAAGTCTGAAAGGTATCTGATGTGATCACCTGAGAATTGCCTAGGGATGAGCCATTTTTGAGGAGCAGGAGGGGCAAGTCAGTCCCAGTGGGCTGCAGTGTTGGGGCAGCAATGGGCTGCAGACAGGAAGTAAAGCAAGCCTGGTTCAGGAAGTTTATCTGAAAAAGAAAGGAACAGATGAAGCAGGAAATGAAAGTGCAAGCACTTAAACAGAAGATTCAATAGCACATTGTGGTTGTAAAGAGGAAAACAGGTTGAAGATTCAGAAGAAAACCATACTCCAATACATCAGTTCCATGAGAAGACAGAAAAGGACAGAATTGGAAGCACAGAGTGAGGGATTAGGATTAAACAATATCGAATAATTCTTTCATGTATAAGAACAGAAGAAAGGATGGTATTATATAAGTGAATTTGTAGATTTAATGGCATTGGTAGAAGGCATTCACGATAGCTTGTGTTTTCCCTGTAGGAAGCAAAGTTATCTGAGAGCAAGAACAGAAGTCATAATACCAAGAATTTGAGGAAAACAGTATAGTTTAAGGATGTAAGATGAGGTTGGTGATCATAAATTTACAATAACACAAATATAATTTTCTCTAGGAGTAGTTAAAGACCTAGGAACAAAAAATAACTTGGACATTTGAATTTGTTGGGGTTGATTCTTTCAGAAAGTTGGTAGGGTAAGAGTGTTTAGAGTAAGAGGGTAACTGAAGAACCAGATCATAGAACTGCACAAATTGGCACAAGGGCCCATATAGGTTGTCTTCCCTTGGATTCCCTTGAAACAAAGTCTAAAATAATAACTTGAGGACAGGCCATTTGGGAGGGGTCTTGGGATACAGGAGGGAGGAATGGGGAGAATATGTTAGGAAATAAGGAGACACTAACTAAAGGGTGCATTTTTGAGCCACTTATTATTGTAGGCAACTGGGGCTGAATTCTACTGGAGACCTCTTAGAACTCTGTGGAAAGCTCCTTGGAGTCCTTCCTCTGTAAGCCAGGAAGGACTGAGCTGACACCTCAATCCACTAACTTATCACCCTTTCCTGGAGAATTTCTCTTAGGAACATTAACTCCTCCCATCCTTTTAGCCTGCCTTCCCATGGCTAAATAAATTTCTTTTATTTAGCCATGGGAAGTGTCCACCACATAGGAACTGTCCACCACAGCTTCAGCTGAAAACCTAAGTAGGCCCAGAGCATGTGGTTTAAGGTGAAATTAAACCAATTGAACAAATAATTGGAGATGATAGGGGAGTTTTTTGACCATGAAAGTTACTTATATCTCAGATTCATTAGTTTATCATCAGTAAATGAGGATGAAAATACACACCTTGTGTGGTTGCTGCTAGAATAAAAAGGAATTCCTACTATGTAAGATCCTTAGTACACAGCCTGGTATACAGTAAGGCATATAGAATAAATACTATTATCTATTTAAATACATATTACAAATATTAATCACTGCCTATACTATTTATAACAAGGGATTAAGTCAAACTCTGTAAAAGAGTTTTACTACTTACCTGACTGTAGCATTTTGTAGGCCAAATCATGGCAATTACGTTTGGAAGGTCATTAAATTGTGGTAAAGTTTTAAAGTTACCTTCATGAGAACAGGTAATTGGAATATCTTAAATATAAACTAATTCCCATGTATTCTCTGTTCTTTGGTTAAGATTGCATGTAAGCTTCCATCAGACTAGAATGACAGATTCCCAAAGAAATATCCACAGATGTTCTATCAGTTTTATTTTTGAAATTTCCCCCTTTGGAACTTATCCAAATATTCAGGAACAATCTAAATGCATCCTACTTTGAAACATCCTCTCATGTCAAGTGAGTTTTCTTTAATTCTAGTTTAAATCTTTAATGCTGCAGTTTTGTTTTTACTCATTTTCTCTTCAGTGGAAAGAAAGGAACAGCTGGTTACTATTATCAACTTTCTTTTGTGTGGAATTTATTAAATATGCAACACTTGGATTTTTTTCTTGTCTGTCTGGACATAGAATGCCCCAAACTTTGCTTTTGTTTATTTATTTTTAATACAAAGAGTGATAGAATTTAAAATAGAGAAGCCTTGCAGATCATCTATCCTAATATAAAACCTGATTAATTACTATAGTTAATATTGTCATCCAGTATTTCTTTTGTACATCTTGTGGTTAATTGCTTAATATATCAATTGCTTAACAATCAACTGAAATGTTATTCTTTTTCTTCTGAATGATAAAAACCCATTGCATATTAATAATATTAATTATTAATCTACCATATGATTTTCCCAATTTATCATTTTCCTTTTAGTTTATTTTTGCCTTGGGTACATGTGAATAGTCTCTCTTTTGAATTGTTTGTTGTTGTTCCATGCTCAGAGATGCATTATCTACCCCGAGTTCTGAGCTATGTTCTCCTATATTTTCTTCTAGTTTTTTAAAGTTTTTAATTCAGCTCTTTACTCCTTGTAGAATTAACTTAAATGCAAGATTGTACATTTATTTTATTTCATTTTTATTATGGTGTATTCTTTTAGCCTTTGCAATATTTTATATCATGAATCTGTTATGTATATATTCAAGAAAGATTAGCTATTAGTGATTGTTTGATAGATACCAAAATGTTCACTATGTAACATTCCTCTGCCAGTTTCACATTCAGAAATATTATTACCCAACTATATTTCTGTTCCTTTAATGACGGGCATTTTGAAAGATTTTGTCTCTTGCTTTGAAGAAATCCAGGTTATCCCTGATCTGTTTTAAAAACAAGTGAGCTTAATGGTTTTAGAGCCCAGGTTGTATACTGAGTGAGTTGAATTGGGGATCTTGAATACATTACTTAATGTCTCTGTCTTCTGTTTCCTGATCTGTAAAATGAAAATAGTAATCCTGTGTTTATCCTGGGTTGTCATAGAATTTCAAGATGCTTGTAGCAGTGCCTGGAACATAGTGAACACTATAAATGTGTTTGATTAATATGATAATAATGAAGTAAATACCTTGTTTTCAGTGAACCTTCCTCGCTTTCAGTGACCTGTTTGCTTTTTACATTAAAACTTACACTTTAAAAGATTCATTGTAGATTTTTTCTAGTCACCAACTTGAAGCAGAGTCTTTCTTGTTTAGCCTTCTGCCATACCTCTTACCCTCTTGCCATATAGCATAAAGCCCATCAGACTATCAACTCTGTTCAGTATGCCATTATTTAACTTTAAAAAGTTGACCACATTCAAGCTTGCATATCTCCTTATAGATACATAGCCCTTTAATATAGAGAAAGTTCATTTTTTCCATCTATAGGGACCATTATTTGTGTGGGGTGTGTGCTGGTGATTGAACCGAGGGCTTCATGCTTGTTAAACACATGTTCTGCCACTAAGCTAATCCCCTGAACCCAGAATCAGTATTCATAAATAAAGAGTGTCTTCATTTTTAATTATATTCTAAAGTTGATAATGCTGTCCATAGAATTACTGTTGTCTTCATATATCAAAAACTTCATTTTGTTAACTTGTGTTCAATATCTTTTATGAAAACATTTATACACTGTATTATTTCTCAGCTGCTAACTATATAGATATATTATTTAGTGCACTTATGAGCTTCCTAGTTGTTATGTTGCTTCTGAGTTCTGTTTTGTTTCATTTTTGAGATCCTGGGTGTTGAACCCAAGGCCTCATGCACGCTAGGCAAACAAACACTTTTCCACTGATCTCTACCAACAGTTTTTGGTCCTAAATGATACCCTCTTCATCACAAATATTCAGTGGAATTTTCTGTGAAGATGGAAATGTCCTAATCTGCACAGTTCAATGTGGTCGGCACTGTCGTGTCTCCTGAAATATGGCTGGGAGAGTTGAGGAACTGAGTTTTAACTTTTTTATTTAATCAATTTAAATAGCTACATATTGCTGGTGGTACAACTCTAAAGTAACTCCTGGGTACTGTGTTTTCAGATCTAACTCCTTAGCTTCATTGTAACTATTTCACTGAACATGATTTGTATAATTTTGTCATATATGTGTTTAGGCATATATAGTCTTACATTCTGGTGATCAAGTTATTTTTACTTCTTTTCTTGTGTTGTCAATATTATAATAATTATACATGTTCTTAGGTGATTGGGACTAAGCACACATATTTCTGTAGAGTGTTTCAGTATCTGATGCCTTCTTTCTTAAAATGGGATACTTGCTTTTTGATAACATTTTGCAAGTAGCAATAATAATGTTCAATGCAAAAGAAAAACAGAAAATATAAAAGAGAGAATAAAAATTACCTTAGTGGCATAAAGCATGTATATTCATGCACACACATACACAGTATAATAGACTTGATTGACTCCTTTATGTATATAATATTTTATTTCTAAATATTTACTGACTGTGCAGATAATATGTTTATAGCTAGAAAGAAATTTTAAAATATTAAACTACTTTTATTTTTAGGCTTGTATTTTCTCAATATTATTTTTAAGATCTATAGATAGACAGATATACTGGTGAATAGATATATGGATAGGCAGACAGGTATTTTCTAAGAACTTTAAATGTTCTCCAGATATGCAGAGTGTGCCAATAAATGTGTACACCTTTCAGACAGAAACCAAGTTAAAAAATAAAAATCAATATAGGCATGTATCATCCACAATGGCATTAGTAGCCATTTTGAATATTTATAACTTTAAAATAATAAAAATAGGTATGGTTAACATTTATTCACTAAATTTTTCTATTGATTAATTAAATTTTACTTTTTATACCACGAGAATTTTCTTATAAAATTTCTAAGCATGATTTTAATGGCTTTATTATGGTCTGTCCCTTGTATATATATACCATAATTTGTTTAATCAGTTCTCTTTATTGGACATTTAGGATACTTTTCTTTTTTTCCTAATAAATATGATGGTGCCCTATGTATTAGTGCCTTAAACTTTTCACCTCTGATTCTTCTTTTGGATACATTCTTAAAAGTGAAAGCACTTCACTCAGAAGTGCTTAAAAATCCTTGATACATACTGCCAAATTACCCTCCAAAAAGTTCTATCCCTTTTAGAGGAACATAAATAAATCTTGTTGTAGTTCCACTCTTTCATCAATTTTTTTCCAGCTTTTCTTTGAACCTTTAAACTTCTTTTCGGTTTTAGAACCTAGATTGTTATTGAATAAATGTTTCTTTTAAGGGATTAACAAACTACTCATTGGTTATAAATATCCAAATAATGTAACTCTCCTGTTTTTTTTTTTCTTAGCAAAGGATGTAACATTTTCACTGTATAAATTGTTTCTTTCTAGGGTGAACAAGGAGCAAAAGGAGACCCAGGACTGACTGGCCTTAATGGACAAGATGTAAGCCTAACTGTCTTTTTTCTAATCTTCTGTTTACATTTTGCCACTGAAATAGTCTATCTAGTGCCATTAAGATTTGACTGCCCTTGGCAGAACTAGCCACAGTGGAGAAAAATTAAGAATCAAGGCAGCTTTTTGGATTTGAGGGAGGGTACAGTGTTTGTAGTTTATGTTTTGTTTTGTTTTTGTGGCATATTAGCAGCACAGTTTTTATTTTTAATTACTTGGCTTTTATATATTTCATATTTGTGCTTACCTTTAGCAGCTCTTTTGTATTTGCTCTTTCTGGTGTATTTTTTTAAGTCTTCCTTTCTCTATTTTCTTTCATCTTACATATATTCTGTAGGGGCCTGTACAGTCACCCTGACTTCTCTCTCCAAATCCCGGTTAGTGAGAAGAAGTGTAGGGAGACCTCTGTATCTGGACTGCTCCCTGACCACCAGTTCCTAACCTTGGAATGCTACAGCCAGTGACATCCCTGCTTCCCAGTCATCTCCTTTCCTTTCCCTCAAGACAGTCATCACCTCCTCCCCTTCAGAATGTCATCCTAGTTTTTAGGAGGAAATTTGAATAATAGCCTAAATCTGGGCTTTCTTCTGAAATATAGTCTCATTTAAAGTCATCAAACTCTCCATTTGCTATAGACATCCTAACTTTACTGGGGGGAGTATCCAAAATAAGAATTTTTTTTTTTTTTTTTAATTTTGATTTCCTTATCTCACTTACATAAGGACCTGAAAGACCACCCTGCCTGCTCTATGAATAAGCTAAGGAAACAATACTTAGGACTGTATCTGGTTCCCTAATGCCCTGTGCATCTTCTATGCAGATGATCATTACAATGAGAAGCAAAGCTGAAGACCAATCCTTGGGGCTAATGGTGGATTAAGAGGGCTCCCTGAGGGAAGCTCCTGCGGATGAATGTCCCTAGAAGTTAACCCTTGTAACCAACACTGGCCTGAGGCTCTAATTTCCCATCCTACCACCCCCTCACACATAGTTTTACTACCTTGTTTAGTTTCCAGAAAGCTCCATTCACATCTAAAATATAACCCTCATTCCTGTTCCTCTGCTCCTTTGAAGTGATTTTCCCACATCCAAGAATGGGTTCTAGTACCAATGGCTTCTATCTGGGGAGTCAGTCTCTCCACCTTAGCACATCTGGACACTGACACATATTTAAACAGACTAGCAGACTTGCCTCCCTACCCATCACTAGAGGTTCTGGAGCAGAAGGTCAGCGCCTAGTTTGTATCCCAGTTCTACCACTAGCTGAGCAAATCACTTCTCAGAGTCTAAAAAAATGATAGACTTTAGACTGACTTACTTCTCCATGATGAAAGTGTCCTCTGATCTTGCATAAAGAAATTATTAAGATTCCAAACTTGAAAAATATGATGAGATTTGAAGCTTCATTCTGGTTTTTTTTTTTTTTTTTTTTTTTTTTAATGCTTGCAATATATAAGGTGCTGTGGAGAAAACAAAACCAGAAAAGTAGTAGGATCCAGAATGTAGGAAGTACTAAATTTGAGAATATCAGTTCTTCCTATGAACACAGGGGAGATAGGATCCAAACTGTGTCTAAGTGAAGATTCATTTTATAATGTGTCCTAAAAGGGTAATTTGGGTTTTTGCCTGGTTTTCTGTTCTTCTTATAGTTTCTCCCTAAAATCAAAGACTATGTCTTAGAATCCCTAGTGTTACCAGAATCCTATGCAGTCCTACTCTGGGGTCTCAACAAATCAGGTCCAGCCACTCACCCCAAAAAAACAAATGAAAAAAGTAATGGTTAAGAGAAGGAAGGGAGCTTTAATCATTGTAGCTATACCAGGAAAACAAGGGCACCCATATCCTTAACTAGCAGACTTGCTGACATGAGCTTCCAGATTATATAGATGAAGGGAGCCAGAAATATGCATCATCCCGCAGGCTTGGCCAAACAGGGATTTGGTTGCCCATCATCTCAGGACTGTTCATGTAGGGCCTTAACATTGCTATTATCTGAGGGTAATTTCAGCTCATCACAGGATGTTTAAAGATCAGACCTATTGTTCCTGGAATCCAAGGTGACTCAGAGCAAAGGAGACAGATGCAAAGTGGAGGTGGAGATGTCAAGATGTTAATCCTGCTTTTAGTTACCCATTGGACATTACATTTGCAGACCCAAATGAAGAGTCTAAGTCCCCGTTACACTAGTATTTAGTAATGCTTGGGGAAAGGTACACAGAGATATTGCAGAGGTGAAAGATAAGATAGATAGGTAAGTAGGTAGGTAGGTAGGTAGGTAGGTAGGTAGGTATGTAGGTAGGTAGATAGATGGATGGATCAATGGATCTACGTATCATTGATATATACATATAAATTTGGCACTTGACCAGAATGAAAACTCAAAAATTATCCAACACTATGACCATTCTTTATGGGAAGGATTTTTAACTTGTGAGAAATATAAGAGCGTCTAAAAGATAAACTGTAGTGTTGTAAAACAAAATCACCTTCTGTGCATGTGAGCTCTCTCAGATACAGAGGCAAAACAAAAATTTTTTAAAGTTTGTAAAAATAATGTTAGAGCTGAAATAATATTAGAGAAAGAATTTTTCCAAACATCTGAGTAAAACTGAAATTTAAAGATTAGGAAATTTTCTTTGTTGTCTGAAATTAAGCTGATAGGCCTTTAAAATTAATCAGTTGATACATAGTATGTTGGAGTACCTACCACAAAGTCCAAATTCTCTGGCTGCCACTGTCTGAACTTCCTATCTGAACAAAACCAAACTTGCTGGGAGGGCCCAGAGCCCAGTGGGCCCTGTAACTATGACCTTTTCTCCCCAGGAGGAATCCTGAAAGAGTCTTTCACAGGCCCCAAACACAGAGGTGCTATTTCTTTAGCACCATAATTGTTTAATGTAGCTCATTAAGAACACTATAAAGCATGACAAAGGACATTAACTTTTCTCACTTGGTTACTTAATTGATATGTAGATGGTGTTATTTTCCTTTGCTTAATTTTGCCAAAGATATTCAGGAGTCATGATCAAGAAGTAAGAAAAAGTAATGAAATTTCTCCTCTTTCTCCTCTACTATCCCTTGATGTAAAGAATCTGATGCTGTATTATTGTACCATCAGTAGTGGAAATATTAATATCATGTTGTAGCATATAAATTGTTTATACAAGAAATTCAAAGTTCAGCCCTTGCTCAGCTTTATGTGGAAGCTAGAACAGGGGGCAATAACATTCTTATTTTCAGAGGCAACAAATGGAGGCTTAGCAAATTAAGCAACTTTATTTTAGAAAATAGTAAAATATGGGCTGGGGCTGGGGCTCAGCGGTGTAGTGCTTGCCTTGCACATGTGAGGCACTGGGTTCTATCCTTAGCACCACATATAAATAAATAAATAGGTAAAATAAAGATATTGTGTCCACCTACAACTAAAAATAATAAAAAAGAAAAGAGTAAAATCTGCCTTTAACCTCAGTGTTTGACTGAAAAGTCTTTTCCTGACTATATTGTGCTACACATCATTGCCTATTTTTTAATGCTAAAATAAATAATAGTCTCTGCAGACTAAAGTAATTCAGCATTTATGACAGTTCACTCTGACTCTCAGTATGCACAGGTATATATGAATATGGGTTGAAGCTATTAAAATGGCAATTTTAATCTGAAATGAAGTCAAGTCATTGATGGAGATTATTACTTCAAATATATTCTATTAGAGTGCTAGTGAACAAGCTTGATGGGCCAGCTCACTCCTTTCTGAACTACTTTCTAATTCACAATAAGTTGGAATGATTTAATATTTCTACGTTCTTTTTTTGATAGTCTTTATTGTAATATATCACATATTCCTGAATGTCAATGTATCTTATAATAATATTTTCTATGCTAGTTTTCCCATAAAATGGACCAGATTACTTCCGAAAATACAAACCTTAATTAAAGAAAGGTATATAGAAGTTCAGTCTCAACAGGGCACTCTTGGCATTTTGGGCAAGGCAATTCTTTGCCATGTGGTCTGTCCTTCAAAAGCAAAACGGTTAGCATCCTTGAGGTTTACCAAATAATATTAAATGCCCATAACAGCCCCTAATCATCTCTTGCTCACTTGCTCTCTCTCGCTCTCTCTTGCTCTCTATGGTATAAGTAGTTTCCTTTTAGTTTAAATAAAGTATATCAAACATACATTGAAATTGTAAAAAATTTAAATTGCTAGAATTTATATTTTAAAATTTAAAACTTCATCTTGATACACAGTCTAGTGTGCAATTAAGTGATTTTGATAATATGAGATGCATTCAATAAACGATATCTTAGAACAGACTTGAGGAGTATTGCATAGTTATCATCATGACCTTTGAAACCAGGCTACCTGGATTCAAGTTCCAGCTCTGCACTAATAATGATATAATTGGCATAGTACATTATTTATTGTTTTTGTCTTTATTTGCACAATGATATGTTAATATTAATGGTACTTACCTCACAGGATTTCGGGGGAGGATCCAAAGACTTATCATATTTTAAGCATTTAGAACAATGTCTTCCACATAGTAAAGAGCTATAAAACAGTTGATGTTATTAAAAACTGGGTTAAACACAGCACATTTAGCTCTAATAGAAAAATCTTTTCATTTATTTGATTTTTTTAAAGTTATGTAATATTAGAAAAGTAGATTTTCATCATTAAGTTTAGTGTTTTCTCTGCATCTTTACTGTGGTCTTTCAAACATCCCTTATCAGAATAGCATTAGATGTTTCTAAAATAATCATGTTAATCTCCTTATACCAATGCAATCTTGTGCTACTAAATACAAAATATCAAAATTACAAGCCCAGAGCTATCCACTGGCAACAGCTGTTGCCAATGCAGGAAGTAAGGTGCAGTTAGTGGAACCTGAGACAAAGTTAATTAATGGGTTAAAAATTTCCACAAATAACATTATTTTGTATCATCTGGTTTTTAAGGATGCTGCACCTCATGAGAAGTAGTTCTTGCAGTAAAAATTTTATTATCTACTTGCTTTTATAATTCCAGTTCAGCTTCCATTTGCCTTTGGATCAGAGTTTCTATCTCCACATTACACATGCAGAATCAGCTGTTGTGCTTTTAACTATCTTTATGTACATGAATTTTATTGAAAACTTTCATAGTAGATACCCATCTTATTCCATCTTAAATTTAGTGTCTGCTCCTTTTGGTGCTTTATGCTCTTTGGAGAGTACTGTGCCTTTTCTCCCCAGCACTCAATAACCATTGATAGTTTCACCAGGGAGAAAAACTGTCCCTGAGAAAAGCATTACTGATTTATTTCTTAGAGCTTATTACAATGCCATGGCCTTAACAACATTGTACTTTGTCACAGAAGGACATGAGTTACATGGGTCCACTTCAATGGCCGTGAAAGTAGAAGCTTGATGAATACAGTGTTTCTCAATTGCATTTTAACCTATGTGAGTTAAAGCACAGTTGTTACCTATCCATCAAACTGAGTATAAAACAGAACAGAAAGAACAGTTAATTATCCCTTAAACTTGTACTTAAAGAATAAAAAGCAACATTTGTTAGGTGCCTGCCATGTACTAAATGTTTTTACAACATGATTTTCATAAGAACTATTCAAAATAACTATTACTTTTACCTATCTTATAGGGATGCTTAAGTAAACTACCCAAGATAATACATAAAATGCTATTTCTCTACTTATTCTCCTGATCTTCATGTTTCTGAAGTCTTAAGACCCTTGTAGAATTGAGCATCCTGAGGAACTGCTCTCTTCACACCTGTAGAAATCTATGATGATACTGAGTAGTTGCATTGTCTTATAAATGTTATTCCTCACCCCATGCCTGGCCATGGTTGACTCAGCCCAAGAAAGTTAGCTGAGTCAACTACCAATAAGTCTTTTCTCTGGAAGTTATACTTAGGATTGATTTATCAGGAAAAAAACCTAAAAATTTTTAATGTATTATTTTATGCCTACAAAATAATATATGAAATGTACATAATGGATGAATAATTATGAATAATACTTATAGCTGGAACATCACCAAATTCAGAAATCATTTTAAGAACTGAAAATCATGGGCTGGGGATGTGGCTCAAGCGGTAGCGCGCTTGCCTGGCATGCGTGCGGCCCAGGTTCGATCCTCAGCACCACATACACACAAAGATGTTGTGTACGCCGAAAACTAAAAAATAAATATTAAAAATTTCCTCACTCTCTCTTTAAAAAAATAAAAATAAATAAAAATCATCCTCCTCTCAAAGCTGCCTGTGTGGTTCTCCCATCCCACCTCCACTCCAGAGTTAGTCATTTTCTTAAATGTTGTACTTACTGCTCTCTTCCATTTTTAGGAATTTTGTTTTCATATTCATGTTTATAAGAAATATATAGATTAGTCTTACATGTTTTTAGATTTTCTGATTTTTGTTAAATAAATGGATCTCAAGGTCTTTATCAGCTATTTCTTTTGCATGATTGTCCTTTCTCTGTATAGTTTTGCATGAGCAAGAAAACCTAAAACTGCTTTTAAATAAATTTTTAGCACAATAAGTGGCACAACCTCCCAGCCAGATATTTAACCCACCTCCCTTTCCCAGCCCACTGCCTCCACATCTATCAGTACTGCCTACCAGTATGTTCCCATTCTGAACATGGCTCTCCATCTCCACTGTCACCACCCATCCCAACCATCTTCTCTCCTGCCCCAAAAGCTGTCATAACCACTTTTCTCTGCTCTCTTGCTGCCTAAAGTATACATTTTACCTTATAGCCAAAGCAATACTTTTAAAATTGTAACACTATGTTATTTTCCTGATTACAACACGCTTATATGGCTTCCCATTGCACTTTTTAAAATTTCCTCTTTCTCACCATGGCCTGCAGTTCTCTATGTGCCATTATCTGTGACCAACCCTACTCTTCTTCACCTGCATGCCAGTGACACTCCTTCCACCTTAGGGATTTTTTTGTCTGCTGTTCCAACCACCTTCATACTTTTCCCCACGATCATTGTATGGCTGGATTCTTCTGAAATAACAAATGTCCCCTGCACACAGAGGCTGTTTCTGACCACCCTACCTGAAGTAGCAGCTTTCCCCTTCACTCATCAGCCTGTGGACCTGTTTGTTGTCAGTCTCCCTCCTCCTATGAGTTCCATGAGGGCAGGAACCTTGATTTTGTTTAAAAAAAAAAAGTTATTCTATTGTTTATTTTTTTAATGGCAAGAAAGTCTTTATTCAAGACTATTGCAGAAGGGGAACTTCAGTAAGGGAGAGAGATTGGGCTCAAATCCAAATACAACAAGGGCACAGGGGCATTCCATAGTTAATAAATAGAGAAAGGGGGCCAATGGGTAGAAAATTCATAAGAGGAGATATCAAGGGTGGGGTGATTCTTGGATGACCTGATATAAGAAAATTCTTACTAAACATAGGCCAGTAACTTAGATAGCAAAGAAAGAGGATGACAAACAGATATTAAGGGTGGGAGATTTTTCCTAAATGGACTCAGCAAGATTCTTGCTATAACTGGCCTGAGCATGCCAAGGACAGAAAGTGGGGTAAAGTTTAGAGCTCATTGACAAGAGGGCTGAGGAAAACCTGATAGAAAGGAGGTTATGGAGAGAATATTTACCAACTTCTGATTCTTTTATTTCTCTAAGACAGTATTATCCAATAGAAATATAATGAAAGCCACAAATTCAAGACAAACATATATTACATTTTTTAGCAGCCACATTAGAAAAGGCAAAAAAAAAAGGCAGTTGAAGCTACTTTTAAAAATATATTTCAGTTATTTCATTATATTCAAATGTTGCCATTTCAACACATCATTGATATAAAATTTATTAATGAAATATTTTACATTCTTACAGCAAATATTAAAAACCTAATGATATTTTACTTTCATAGCACATCTCAGTTCAAATAGTCCCATTTTAAGAGTTCAGAGCTACCTGTGCTTAGGGCACTGTAATGGACAGTGTAGATTCAAGTCTAGAAGAGTGAGTGCACACCAGTTATATAGTACATGTTTATTGGATAAATGGATGAATGGATGATAAAAATCTATTCCCAGAAATGACGATTGTCTTCCCCCATGTAGTTAGGATATGCTGCTGCCAAGTTTTACTCTGAAAACATATATGATTTTGGAAGCAATGGATATGTCAAATAATAATAATAAATCTCAAATATATTTATTTATTTATTACTCTTTATTTTTGTAACTATTCCAGAATAATGATAGAAAAAATATATGTAACTATGGTTTTTATTCACAAAGCATTTATACAACTATACAAAATCTTTTGGCCAATTAGATGTTGTTTTCATTCATTAAAACTTTTTTTTTAATGTATAAAATTCAAGTTTCCACATGCTCTCTGCAACAAGATTATTTTAAGTATCTGGTTTTCTTTTGTTTCCTTCTATCCATTTCTGGTTTTGGATTGAGTAGCTACAGATGCTGGCATTTGGCACTATTTATTCACTACAAAATGTCAGGGCAGTAATAGCTGGATCCCTGAGTGAGCCGTAAGACACTTGGATTTACTATGCGTGGTGTGGCTTCAGAATATTTCCTTTTTCCATCATTGTTCTTCACTCACCCAATGTGTTAAATTAAAGGATGAAGAAAGATTTTTCTTTCTATTTACCACACAGTGAGGATATGTCTATCTAACTTTCTTTCCATTTACACTGTGAATACTTTCAGCTGTAGAACTGATCTCCTCCAGTGAAATCTATTGTGGCATTCACGAAAGCTGTCATTTCCAAGTCAGATCAACTAAATACCCATGAAAACACCAAAGAGTCCAGAGGATTCATGAAAATATTTATCTGATATTCTGTCTATGTCTTTTGTAGTCCCACTTGATATCTTTATAAATCCAGGTTTTTAAAAAAGAAAGGAATTAGAACAGTAAAGCACACTTTAAAACAGGAAAGGGATTACATTTTAGCTCCTGCATTGTGATTGACAGAAAAAGAATGCATCCTTCATTCCTTTTCCCCACAATTAAATTTCTTGATAGAGATGTAAAAATGTTTTTGATTTAACTCTTGAATATTTTGGCAAGCTTTATAAAGGCCAAATCAATGCTAAATCAGAGGTATTTACAACATCCACAAATTTAATCCAAAGTGGATACTTAAAAGCTCATATAGATCTAAATGATGTTCTCCCAGATGGTGAATTAATGTCATTTTAGCAGGAAGCAAAGTTGCACAAATATGCAGTATTGAGAACTCGTGCTGATTTAATGTATCTGTACCCACCACAGCGCAGATGTTGCTTATCATTTTAGTGCCAGTTGTCTTTATTTTTCTCTATACCACAAAAGGAAGAATGGGATTTGGGAGTTCAGTAAATTATGATTTATTTTGTTACTAATGACTTGTTTGAAATTGAATCTTTCTATGACCTGTATTAAAAAATCATATTGGTTATCTTCTTTGTGTAGGGTTTGAAGGGTGACTTGGGTCCTCGTGGTCCACCTGGTCCAAAAGGAGAAAAGGTATTGTATTACCAAAAATGTGTCAACCTTTTCTTAAGAAAACATCAGAAACCTGTGCAGTGACTTCTTGTTGATACCATTTAATTGCCAAAAACATTTTAAAACTAACCAAAGACACTAAAAGCATATCAACAATAACAAAGCCTTTTGGTTCATTTAATTAGTTTGAAGAGACTAAATGTGCAATTGCTAGTTGACTTAACTGGTGTTTATGAGATTTCCCTTTTCTTACCCTTGCTTAACAGCAGGCTGTAGTCAATCTTAAATTAGCAAAGGTGTCTTATATTGGGGAACTCAGCCAACAATACTGAGCTGCCACCATAATTGTGAAGCAGGTGGCTTTGGGAGTAAAGAATCTAACTTGAAATCTCAGTCTTAGTCTAAATGCTCCATTTCCTGCCACATTTTCCCATATGCTATTTGTTAATGGTCTATTGGCAGTAACCTTGAAAAGAGAATTAAGGAATAGTACAGCAAGAATCGAGTTGAATAAAGTCATTAGGCGACCTCAACTTGATGAAAATTGTTAATGTGTATGTTTTGCACTGTATTTTGTTCTCGGCTTTCAGCACATTTAAAAATCCTTATCTATCTTCAATATTTATCTCTGCATCGATGGTGATCTTGTACATTTGTTCTTAGTGACTAACTTAAGCTACAGCAATATCCCTTAACAATTATCAATTATTGTAATTCAGTTTCCCCCCCTCATACCAAAAAATGAAAACAATTTAGTAAGTCTTGACTTCTAAGTTAGCTAAATTTGGTGAGAAAAAAAAAAGAAGTTAAGGCTACTCTCAAAAGGAGAATACAAAATTCTAGTGCCCTTTGCCATACAGGATAGACTTATGAACCCCATAATGTTCAACTAAACAAGAACCATAAGCAAGGATGTTCAGTCAGAATGATTGAGAGTTCTTATGAAATACAGTTCCTGAGACAATAAGCACAGAAGTGACACAGTGGAAAGTAGTGAACTTTTAAATTAACCATTTTTTAAAAGATTTTAATGCTTCATTAACATATACACCTGAAAATTTGTATTCATATAGATCAGCAAATTTCATCATTTGAAAATACATAAATATATGCAGAGCCTCTTAAATATAGGCAGAGCCTCTTACAGTTGATGGCAAGGGCAATGCCAATTCAGCAGAGCTTAGAAGAGGCCGTGGGAACTGTTTCTTGCAGCTGGAGGCATGAAGTGGGGAGATCCACTTATTATTTCTGCTGATCCTTATACTAACTTTGTCAGAAAAATTATCTGTCACTGTGACACTTCCCAGCTGCTCCATTGGCAAGTAACCATATTTGAAAAGATGTTTTTTCCTAATTTTGAATTAGTAGTCAAAAGAATAGAAAATTAGATTATTTTAGCTTTTCAAAACAATCTCGGCTGCTGCAAAAAGCATGTGGGTGCATAAGGCAATTTTTATATCATGAGAACTAAAGGACACATAATAAAATTTTCATCATGCAGAGACTTTTATCAAGATAAATTCAGTTTTTCTGTCCTTCAATATTTACCTACAGGTATTGCTTCTATCCACTCAGAAACTTACAAACAATGTGCAAAAGAGGGATTATGATAATTTTAACTTTCTTTCATCTATTTTAGGGAGACATGGGGCCTCCAGGACCAACATCCTTAACTGTAAGTATTCTTGAATTCAAAATTTAAAATTGAAATCTATTACTCTGCTTATTATTTATACCACATCATGGCTAAACTAGAATTTGAATCACAGAGTTTTTTAAAAAATGAGAATGACATTAGAGTACATCTAGCCAAACCTCCACATTTTAAATATGGGGTATATTCTCTTAACAGTGAAGTACTTAACCTGAAGTCATACAGGTAGTTACTATAAAAGCCTATAAATCAGTATCTACCCTGAGCAGTTTTTCTGTCTTCAAAGAGTTCATAATTGTGTCCCTTAAATGTTTGATTAAGTATTCTTTTTTAAATAAAAATTTTATTAAAAGTAAATGGAAGCAAAGTAGTTCTACTTTGTCTGAAAACTATAAAGGAACAAAGCAAACTATAATTACCCAAACTCTACCTATTTAAGCTGATTGTTATAGTCCACCATGCCTGTCTACTACCATTGTTATTTTCCTAGTTGATTTATTCCTAAGTTTCCAAATGGTAAAATGGTGATCAAAAAACCAGATGTGTTTATCATGTGAACATAATGGGATTGTTCTCAATTAAATGATCATCATCATTTATTAAGCATTTAATCATAAATATATAATGGTTTTATATTTAGATACAATTTAATATTATAAATTTTCTTCAGAGGCCAGTGATTTGGTCTAAGATTTGATTCTAAGCTTGGTAGAAAAGAGTTTTTTATTTTTATTTTTATAAGATCATTTGTATCCTTAGGTCTCTTGAATTTTATGTCAATATTACCTAATGACATAAATTAAACATTAAATCATTAGCATTCAAAGTTCTCTCCTGATTATAGAAGTACAGGCTTACAGAAGTCTTTCTTTAGTCTGGACAGATTCTCCCTGTCAGCAAAGCACAGAAACTCAAAGGCTTGGTGATTGGGATAACATTTGTATTTTATCTTTGTACTTGAAAATTCCATTATGAACAGTAGGCTAATAATGTCTTATTCCAATAATCTGTAACTTACTTGGGAACAACTAAATTCAATTCACAAGGGTATTCTATAATTTAAGATGTTATTTTCAAGATATGAATAAAACCTATTTTACATGAAGTTTTACCTGCATAATACTTCAATTTTTTTGTACTTTATGGAATTAAAAATATATATTTGGCAGTGACGTAGAGGTAAGGCTGCTCATTTCATTCAAAACACGTGCCTGTTTTCTTCAGCTAAGTTACATGCCCAACCATTTCACTTAGTTGTTTGATTTCCTAGTAATTTTCAACTCATGTTTGAAGACTACTATGCAATCTGTGTACCATTTCAACTGAAATTTAATTTTGGCCCTTTGCCAGAAAATTTCAATGGACTTTATCTACTCAGTGAGTTTTTCATAACAACTGATTTCTTTCTGCCAAGGAACACCTTTATGGATATCTCTTTGTACAAGCTATTTTTTATGTTTGTCAAAGATATGACAAGGCAAAAACACTATGAAATTAGTAAAGTAAAATGTTAATATTGTTTGGGGACTATTATTGTACATGCTTACCGTTACTTCCTTTACTAACATAAATAATTACTGTTATCATAAAATAGGGATGAACTGAAATGAGTAAAGATATACCATTTACTAAATATTTAGTTGACCTTATAAACAGCTTAATATAATTGAAGTCTGTAGTAATTGTTTTTAGAAAGCCAAAGTGACTGACTGAACTTAATTTGGATTTAATGAGATGGTGATATGTAGAAGTCAGTAAACTTAGAGTTAATCCATAGTGATTCTCAAAACTGTTGTACACCAAAATCCACAGGAGAGCATTAAAATACACAAATATTGGGACTCTACCCCCAGAACCTTTAACTCAGTAGATCTAATGGGGAACCACTACGTTTTAAATTTTCCCAGATAGATCTAAAACTGCATCTGGAGTTGAAAACCCTGGTTTGTAGAAACTATAATGGAATAAGTTTTAATCTACCTAGAAAAAATTTTTAGACCATTGGAGATGTCTAATTTTCTTTTCAAATTTAACTTAATACATGGTAATGAAGAAATATTTCTTTATTACTTTCTTTCCATTAGGGAGGCATCCCAAGAAAACCAATTTAAGATTGAAGCCTGCTTGGTTAAGTAGAGGGGATTAGGGCTAGGAATATGCCTTTAACTACAGCCTTAACTCAGCCATCCACATATGTCAGCAGGCGCAGCTGTCTTAATACTTCTTAAAACTTGGGACTGGAGTGTAGCTAAGTAGGAGAGCACTTGCCAAGCATGTGTGAGGCCTGGGTTTGATCCTCAACACCACATAAAAATAAATAAATGAAACAAAGGTATTGTGCCCACCTGCAACTGTAAAAAAAAATTAAAAATACTTAATGCTGGGGCTGGGGATGTGGCTCAAGCAGTAGTACGCTCGCCTGGAATGCGTGCAGCCCGGGTTCGATCCTCAGCACCACATACAAACAAAGATGTTGTGTCTGCAAAAAACTAAAAAATAAATATTAAAAAATTCTCTCTAAAAAAATACTTAATGCACATAGGAGCCACTCAGTGGTCTTGTTCAAATGAATATTCTGTAAATCTGGGGTGAGACTTGAAATTCTATATTTTTAGCAAGTTTCTAGGGAATGCAGATGATGCTGTTCCTTAGATAAGACTTTGAGTCATACTGCCTTGTTTCGTAGATCACTGGTTCTCCATCTTCTTAGTTATCTTCTTTACTTTATGGTCTTTCCAGATTATTATAACAACAAAACATTAAGGAATAGGCTCAAGAACAACCTTGTGAATCTGTAAGCAGAATATGTAGAAAGTAGTTTATAAAACAATGTCCAAGATTCTTCCCTAAGTACTTTTTTTTTTCTTTTATAAAATGTCCTCTAGAAATATGGCAAGAAGAAATGAAACTCTTTTCAGCTTAGTAGGAAAAAAACAAACAAAGCTATGCTTGCCACCCAAAATACACTTCTATGTATTTCTTGCTAGTCATATTTTCAGCAAACACAGCTGGTTGAAAATACAAAATTTAATCAAATCACTTTGATTTCTTTTCAACCCCTTTTTGGAAGATGCCAAATTTACTAATTAGTTTGGTACTAAATTAACTATTGTATAAACATAGTATGCTACTACAGACACTTACAATAAGTGTCATTTTGAAGTTCTAAAGAAGTAAATATAAAATTTTCCTACCTGATGTAAGTTAATTGACTGATCATCCTTTCCTTATGATTTTTATATATCAAACTGATACCCATTTTAAATTAACAAAATATGTTTTGTTTAATTCTAAGTGGTAGTAGTAATAGCCATAGTAATAATAATTCTACTAATAATAACAACAAATGGTACAGTGTTTGTGTGTGTGTGTGTGTGTGTGTGTGTGTGTGTGTGTGCTGGGCATTGAACCTAGAGCCTTGTGCATGCTAGGCATGCTCTCCACTACTGAGTAACACCCCTAGCCCAATAGCAAACATTTATTAAGTGCTCCCTATGTGTTATCTAAACCATTCCTAAAGCAACCCTGTGAGACATAAAATGATTATTACCACATCCCATGTAAGTGAATATAGGACCAGAGAATCTATAAGCCTTGCCCAAAATTACAGAGATGATAAGTGGCATACCCAATATTCAAATGCCTGACTAATGCTAAAACTAAAAATTTTAGCTTCTACAGCAAAAATTATTTAAAATCAAGGTTAAAATATAATAATATGAACAAAGTGTCAAATTATTACAAAAATTAACTTTTTTAAACTCAACTTCCTTTTATCTGGAAACTGATCTTTAGAAATAAAGATCTTGGGCTGGGGTTGTGGTGCAGTGGTAGAGCATTTGCCCCACATGTGTGAGGTACTGGGTTTAATCCTCAGCACCATATAAAAACAAATTTAAAAAAAAAAGATATTTAAAAAAAATTAAGGTTATGCCATAGGTGGGTGGTATGTGAGCATGTGATGCAGGGTAGCAGGGGATAAAAGCACGCTGGGGCATGCTATCAGGGTAGTATGTTTAGCTCAGAGTATAAAATTCAAATTAAAAACTACTTAGAGATTATGTAATGCACAATATCCACTATGTATTGGCTATCTAAAATAAACCGTGGTTAGTGACCTGCAATATTTACTTCACGTTTTTTAACAAACAAAAATATTATTAAATGCTTGTTCTTTCTTTTCATCCTGAAAGAGCTACAATATTGGTTATGATGTTAGCGTTACTACACATTTACCTCAAGAGCTATGCAGCTAAAGTAAGATGTATACTATGCATTTTCCTTTAAACAGTGGTATTCTTTTGTAAATACATGTTTGCATTGTTTTTCCTTATCATACTGTTTTTGAGCTTTATCCATGATGCTGTAGATGAGGCTCATTCTTTTTAACTGGTCTATAGTCTTCCAACATAGAACCATACCACTAGGCATTTTTATACTGGTAAATATTTGGGTTTCTTCCATTTTTTTCTTTTGCTAACAATGTACAATAAATATATTTGTGCTTGCCTATCATGCACATGAATGAGGTTTTTTTTCCTAAGTTATAAACAAGTGAAGTCATTTGGGCAAGAAAGTGTATCCTTTTCCAGTTTAGCAAAATGCTACCTGATTACTCTCTCCAAAGTGGCTATGCTAATTATCAAAACTTTTAACAGTTTAAGAGAATTCTCACAGAAATCACATCTCCCACAATATTTAACATTCTTAGACATTTTGGTTTTTAAAACCCACAGGGCCCAGAACTATAAGCACATATTGGCCCTCAAAATATGAAAAAAAGGAAACTTTACAAATTAGTGGAGGATTGAACAGTTGATTTTTCCAAACAGCAGAAAGATACATCCCTTTCTCGTAATATTTTTGTTTGTGTATTGGCCTTTATTTGCAACCTTACTAAAAATATAGAAATAGTTCTAATGGTTTTTCTATATAGCCTTGTATTTACTTTGGATAACCCCACTATCCTCAAATTGTGACCATCTATCTCTTCCTTACAAGATACCCATTCCTATTACCCAGTCTTTTCCTTGGCCTTGATATGGAGGCTCTCAAGTTTCACATTAAGTGTTTGTCCTTTTGTTTGTCTACTCTGAGGGTGGTTTAGAGAAACGTGAATAAAGAAGATGGTAGTATTGGACTTTCTCCATATGAATGCTCTAAAGTTTTATATTAAGCATGGATTTGCTTCATTTTGTTCATTGGGTTTTTTTTTGTTTTGTTTTGTTTTGTTTTTTTGATTAAAGAAATGTTCCTTCTGTTTCTGGTGTGCCCGAAGTTTTACCTGGACTAGATACTTTGTAGCTTTCTCTGCATCTATTAAAATCATTATATGTTCTTCATCTTGAATACCTGACTGCTATAAACTGCCTTATATATCTTCTGAGAGTGAACCATCCTTGCTGTCCTAGAATAAACTCTACTTGTTAATGATGAATATTTTACCACATTCATGAAGGATATGGAATTGTGGTTTAACAGTTTCTTTTTCTTCTCTTTCCCATTCCTTTTATTCCCTTCCCTCCCTCTTTCTCTTTCTTGCTTTCCTCTGAGTATTTCATAGTACTCTCTTATACAAATTATCTCCTATGTGCAATGCCCCATCTTTCTTAGGCTGTTTTCAATATTCTTTTTCTCATTGTTTTGTAGGTATTTGATTATGATGCATCTAGGTGTACTGGCCTTTAAATTTGTCCTGATAATTTTCTCAAATTTGCAAATTTAAAACTTTCACATATTTGGGGAATATTCTTTATTTCATCAGATATATTTTCTGTTCCATAATCTCCTTTTTCTTCTAGGATGCCAGTTACACATATGTTAGATTTTGTTAATAATGCTGCACTTCTCCATAAAACTCTGTTTATTTTTTCCATTTAATCTTCTTTTTTTAGAAATAGATCATTTCTTGTGAACTGCTGTGAGGTTCACTCATACTTTTCTCATTTTCATTCAATCATTCAATCCATTTTGTGAGTTTTTTATTATAATCATTAATTATACTTTTTTACAAGTTCTTTGGTTGCTCTCTGTGTTAGTCAGCCTTGGCATCGCTGTGACCAGAAGACCTGATAAGAACTTAAAGTAGGAAAAATTTATTTTGGCTCACAGTTTCAGAGATTCAGTCCATGATTGGCCAATTTCATAGCTCTTGGCCTAATATGATGTTCTTGAGGCAGAACATCATAGCAGAAGGGCATGGCAAAGAAAGACAGTTCAGGACACAGCAATCAGGAAGCAGAGAGAGAGCTCTGCTCACCTAGGACAAAATATAAACCTCAAAGGCACTCCCCCAGTGACCTGCTTCTTTAAGTTACACCCTACTTGCCCATGGTTACTGTCCAGTTAATCCATGTCAGTGGACTTATCCACTGATTAAGACTCATAATCCAATCATTTCACCTCTGAATATTCTCATGTTGTCTCACACTTGAGCTTTTGGAAACTACCTAATATCCAAATCACAACACCACCATAACTAGAATGGTCCTCCTTCTAATATCATTGTCATGTCTTCAGCCACAATAGTTACAGATTAGAAAAACCACTTTTAAATATCTTATTAAAAAATAAAGATTTACTGGGGCTGTGGTTGTGGCTTAGCAGTAGAGCGCTTGCCTAGTATGTGCAAGGCACTGGGTTCAAGCCTCAGCACCACATAAAAATAAATAAGTAAAATAAAGGTTTAAAAAAATAAAAATTTCCTTTTAAAATTATTTCAAATAATATGCTAATAAAACCATATTCAGAATCAGTGTTTTCCTTATTATATTCTGATTGTGGAATAACTGAGTAATTAATTTCAAGATGACACTTACCCAGTGAATTACTGATAAATTTAAAGTATTTCTTCTGCTGATATTTATAATTTACTAAATTTACTAGATTTATGTGAGCTAAAACCATCTCTGAATAAGAAAAACCTTTATCATAAGCTTCCAAATTTTCTTGATCAAAATGTAATTTATCTAAGATCATAATGAAAATTTAAATTAAAAGTGGATTCAGATAATGAAGATTTTGACCTAGAAGTTCTTTATTAATGATTAATGTTTTATGGTATTCTAACTTAAATTTTCCTACATTTAAATATCAGACATAAATTCTTAAATTTAAATATGCAGGTTATAATAAGCTCCAATTCTTAGGTTATTTTTCATTTGTTGTTCAAAAAAAATCTTCATTTTGTATAAATGTAGTTTCTCAAAATTGTGTATGCTCAATATCCTATTACCTACTAGTCCAAAATCCCCTTCAAACAAACAGTATACTGCTGTATTGGCAGTAATTTCTTACTAAAATACATGGCTGCAGTTTCAGAAGCAAGAGAGGGACAATGACTGAAGTGAACCAGTTGGCTAATACCCTGCCTCCTTCCCTCTTTCCTCTTCTGGACTTTGCGTATCATGTTAGAAGAAAGACAGGTGAAGGTAGGACAGTGCTATTTTGTGTAATACATCCACTAATTTTAGTTCCCAGGAAGATGACTGTGTTGCTCTGGCCATGTCTCTTTGGGAAGTTATTAAATACTCATCCAGATGGCACCAAATGTTTACACAGAAGCCAAAGGTTAAGTCAGTCAGCAGCAGAAGTGCTGTAGACATGCTTACTAAATGATACTTAAATACCAGCTCCTTGGGGCCCAGATAAATCCAGCTTAAGTGAAAATTAGGCACAGAGAAGAGCATAGCTTTCGTTCTAAGAAAACTACCTTAAATATCATAAGCAACTGAGAGAAAAATCTCAGCTGGTCATTTATAAATCAAATGACACTCAATTAACAGATGGTCCTAATGCTCAAAAGATCACACAGTATTCACATAGGGAATGTCTTGGAACAGTTCTTTTTCTAACTTGGTACATACAAGGAGCAAAAACAATAATTGTTTAGTAAGTTACATAGTCCCCTCCTGTCCATTCTCCCTCCCTTCTACAAATTCCCTTAGTTGAATGCTTTTTACGTGCTAGATTCTGCACTAATTCTGGGAATACAGAAAATAAACAATGCCATGTTTATTGCTTCCATGGAACTTGTCTGGCTTAAACAATCAGTTGGTTAAAGTTGGTAATTTTTAAACTGATGTCTTGCAATTAGTATATAAATTGTATACAAGTGTTTGTACAAATGTAATTATGTTGATGTTATTCACAAACACCAAGATATTTCAAAGGAAATAATTTTTACTTGAATTTTATGTTATAATTTAAACAGTTACTTGCTTCAATACATTTAAGTCATAGACTCAACTACCAAATAATGCTTTCTTACTAAAATTCATAAGAAACTATAACCATCTCATTTTAGGTAAATAAAATAGAAAGATTCTTATTATATGCCCAAAGAGCATAATTCTTCTTTCTGTTCTGACTAGAATAAATGCATATGCTCTATAGCATATAAGTATTATTCATATTAATATGTGCATATAAATATATGTCATGTAGCATAGTGATTAATGGGGAAATTATTTTAAATTTCTCATTTATCAAAATCTGAGATTTACATGTTTTTCCTGAGTTGCCTAAATTTGAATCAATACTATTAGTCTTAAGAAGTTGCATAATTATTATTTAATTTATTTTCAACTTTCTGAAACTAGTGATCCAATTGAATATTGGGATTTTTAGGGTACTGTGGGCCAGTAGAAAAAAAGGCAGTTGAAATTCTTTTTAAAAATCAATTTTTTTTTATTTCTTGGCAAAAGATTTATAAGTGAATTAGTTGATTAAAATAGAAGCTGTTTCTATAACATAAAGTTATTTTTATCTTTATGTGCAAAAATACAGTCAAGTTGATGCTTAAGGCCTTAAAAAGATTTATGTTTTAACCTCAGAGAAGATTTATGTTTTGGAAAAACTTATAGTCAGCTCATTTGACATGGAGGTGATTTATATATCTTTCATTACATGAATGATTTCAGAATAGCTCCTTCTGTCTTTCTGTTTATTGTTTGCTTCTGTTTCAAAAGACACTTCAAATTGTTTTCATCGAATGTCTAAATTATGCATTTTAAACCTGGACAGTAAACTTTCTTTTCCTAGAAGTGAAATGCATTGGCAATTTGGGATTCATAAAAGAATGATTTTATTTTATGTTGAAATACTCAGCAATCTAGGAAAATAAATTAAAATACATCTGAAATGACATTAGTAAATGATGAACTAGGCAAAAGTGTTTGAAAATTATATGTACTGAAGTGCATGTTCATTTAAGCCATATATCCACATTAACATTAGTTTAATTCAATTTCATCCTATTTAAACATTTAAAAATCTTTATGATTGATCCTTATATTGATCCATAAAGTCAAATTCAAAAGCAATTGCTCTTTAAAAGCATTAAAATTATATTCATTCCAATCAAGTTCCTCTGATTTTAATAAACTGAAACTGAAAGAAGCATATCTTAGGCATTATCCTTACCCTGGATCCAGCCTGCCTTTGTTTGAACCTGACCATTACTGGACTTTTCTGTCTTAGTTTTATCATCTGTAAAGTAAGGCAATGTTTCCTAATGCATGTTTTTTTAGTGATGACTTCATGAATTACATATGTAAAGATTTTAGAACAATGATCAGCTTCTAGTAAACACTCTTATCCATTATTGTTAATATTGCAATTGTGCTAATATGAATGGTAAAAATATCAGTAGAAATGAATGCAAAGATGAAGAGAAATATTAAAGAGAACTTTAGTAAAACCATTGTCTTTATGGGTAGAATTCTTTCATTTTAGGAATACTATTAAATTAAGGTGAATACTGGATTATTCTCTTTTCTACCACCAGTGTAACCTCCATGAGGACAAGAGCCTTATCTATCTTATTTATAGCTGCATCCACAGAAACTGAAAGTATTTGATGCAGTATAGGTACTCAATAAATATTTCTTCTTCATAAGTACTGGAAACAAATATCTTTCACTGACAAAAACATTATTAAAGTAAAATATCACCAAATGCTTCAGTGAAATATCCACAGAAAATAATAAAATCACTGACTTGAATGTCACAGTGAGGATCAATGTAGTTGATCCTCCTTGTAGCTACCAAGGCTAATTAATTTAGAATTAATTTAGCTCCTCTTCCCAAACTGGCAGCATTCAAAGGTAACTATTGTGATATCACTTACTACCAATCATGTTGGATCAATTTGAAAGTCACGCTGTTTGTGAGCAACTGAAAATATACTTTATTAAACAATTCTGTCTTCTGTTCAATATTCTATAGACTTGACCAGAAGCTTAATATTGTTGAAACAATTAATAAAGTCACATTTTGAGATAAGATTAAAGAAACACTGGGTTATAAAGTCAAGAAATTCATTTTCTATCCTGAAATGTGCAACTGTTTGTTTGTTGTTTTTTCCCTTGCCCCAAGTTCCAGAAGCACCCCCTGGCAGTTGCTGCATCTATAGTGTGTTTGTATCAGAACTAAATAAATCCAATCTTAGGAAAAATATTTTTATAATGGACTACCAGGAAGCATCCTTTTCCCAGAGGCAGACATTGTCTTTACTATCTTAAACAGCAAATAAACTCTTTGCTTTACTATCTAAATATCCTGAAAAAGATGGTCCAGGACTGGGAGTGCAGGGCTCCCGTGTACCATGCATGAGGCCTGTGTTCAATCCCTAGCACCACTCCACCACCCCCAACACACACACAACACAAATAGTCCAGTACAAAAGGGCAGATTCTACCCCCTTCTCAAGACATGCAGAAACAGAAAAGACCCTTGGAAAGAACTGTTGTCCCCCAACAATATTCATTTCTTATTTCTATACCATCTTGGCTTCTGGCAGATTTTCCTGAATATGCACTCCCATCAACCTCCTGAATTAATGTTACCAGCACAGGCTAGAACCAAAACTGTTCAGTTTGTCTCCTACGCCATTTAATTAAATTGTTAATAGGACTTCAAGCAGATAGAAGCAGACAGATGAGCCAACCTGTGGTATTGACCTCAACTGTGTGTTCCAGAATCCCAGATTCCACAAACTGAACGAATCCCATAAATTACTTAGGTCTACCTTAGAAAAGCATATGATTTTCTCACTAAGTTTCTTTATTGAACTTTCTCCTTGACTGGAGGCACACCAATAAGGATATGGGTATATTTCATAAAACTGTCAGAGACCCATTCTGCCCCCGAGTTTGGCTCATGGGAGCTGAGCAAGCAGTGTTCCAAATCAAGAAGTCATCTTTTCTTTATCTAGGACCATATCAAGACAACAAAAACATCCAGGTGGCTGAAGCAGAATTAAATTTTAATTCTCCAAGACTTCTTTTGGCTCAGCCTCCTCCTGAAGGGTAGAAAGATAGGACATAGAGGATTTAGCACCTCACTCACAAGACAAATAGAAATTCAAAAGACTCATAGAGAATTGTTGCCAATAACCAGCACTCGTTCTCCCCCTACCCCCCCCCCCCGAAATTAGCAAATTGTTGCTCTTTTGTTGGTCATACTACTGCTAATTGTACTGCTGACCCTTTCAGCATCTAATCAGCTCTAATCCTTGATGACTCTTCTTCTGGTGTTTTGCTAGTCTTATTTCACTCTAGTCTATGATGTTGATTAATTATTTCACTTCTTATAGAATGTCACTCAATTTCACGTCCACTTCTTAGTTTCCCCATATAACATATAATATATTCTTGTAAGCTTAATATCTTCACATATCAAAAATATCAAGTGTCACCCCATGTCTTAAGTCTGATAATATTGATTGGAATTCCCACTCATAAGATAAATTGAAGCATATTCAGATATGTCCTTAGCTCCAAAGATTTCTTTAGGAGAGGAAGTCAAACATATTAGAAGTAGAATAGAGTTTTGAGGTTCAGAGATATTTGAGTCAGAAGCTCAACTTCATCATTTATTTGTAACGTTATCTTAGGGATTTATCTTCTCATCTGTAAAAAAAAGAACAAGTCTATTTCTTAGAGTTGCTAAAAGTTAATAATATCATATACATAGAGTGACTAGTGAAGTTCTGACTTTAGCAGGTATTCAATAAATGTCAATTCTCTTATTTTCTTTATAATTTATTGCTGTGAATGTGTGGAAGTCATCAAAGGATCTGTTGAAATGTTGATAAATGATAATGAAATCTTGCAGTAGGGCTTCTGCCTTTTAGTTCTGTGCAAATGCAAGCATATTTTTATATGTTGTTGGTATTATCCTTTTCCTTTTTTAAATTTTTTGCTTGTTATAACTCATTCAAATTTACTATATTTGAGAATTATTTTGATTGATTCATTAGATACACTAGTTACTTTTTTTCAAAGCTTAAAAGTGACTTTCTGATTGCTTTATTTCATTGAAATATTATGGAAACACTAATTAAAATTTACTTGCCAACATTCCAATGTTTAATTGGAAAATTGAAAATGAGGTAGTTTATTCTTGTCTTCAAAAGCTTCATGGTCTGTTTTTAGAGTATCTCCAATCCATGAAACTAATCTAATAAGTGGAAAAGGGATACCAGAACATCCTGGGGTCTATGTGACATGTCATGATCAATCTCATGAGTGTAATTTGCACTGAATTTGAGTTATGCTGACACAGCCTTAACTTATTCAGTCTGCAAAATGACGCAATTATCTAGATTGATAGTTAAACTCTGTTTCTTAGAGGTTATATTTAAAGAAATATTTGTACATAGACTGATTTGTCCATTGAGCTGCAATATAATTTTTACAGAAATGAAATTAGCTCTCAGATGTATTTAATTAAGTCTCAGTAACATTTCCAAGGATCAGTCTTTCTGTTAGCATCAAAACTGCTGGGACATGTTTTCCCACTTAACATCACAAAAAGCCAGTAAGTAATGCAATAAGTTTTTTCATTAGTAAGTGCACAAATTACCAAAATTTACCATATAATTCATTCTTTATTCATAGAATATTCTGACTGATATCATGTTTAAAGAATTAGCTATTCGATATTTAAGAAGCTACCCTGGCGTTTTTCTGAAATGATGTGCAGCATTAACAAGATTTATTCAATCTGTAGAGTCCATCTTCTTGATTCTGTCACCAATAAGTACAAATTGAGTCTAATGATAAAGCAGTGATTATAAGTATACTATACACGATAATAATAGCCAGTCTCTGTTATCCAAATTAGTAGCAAATTATTGCAATGTAGGAATAGCTTCTATTAATGATAATTAATGGCAAATTGTCTTCTGTGTGCTCTAGGATAAGTTGCCAGATATGAAAATTAAGGCAGTTTTCAACTATTTTAAATGCTAAAGTTGAATACGCATGCAATAAGTAACCTTTAAAAATCAGCTTATTTGCCTTTAGTATGTTAAATAAAATTATTATACTTTTCTAATTAATACATTTGTGAAGTTAAAACCAAGCATTCTACTGTGAAAGGCTCATAATAAAAATATCATTATAATAAGTGGATTAGGGAAAGCTGTGTAGCATTTGGAAAAACAAAATTGGATCCCTCGTGACAACTATGCCAGTAAAAATACTGGATGGACCAAGATTTTAAGGGTAAAAAGTAAATAATAAGACAAGTCCTCTAGAAAATATTGGAATTTTAAAAGTGATTGACAAATAAAAACTTTTTAAATCTAAAAAAGGCATAAATGAAAACAGCTAGTATATTTGATAGTAGAAACAAAAAAAAAATTCCTGTACGTTTTTTTTAAAGGCATTAAATCAAATGGGCAATTGGAAAAAAATATTTACTACATATATCATAATAAATTCTTATTAAAAAGAAAAATAACCCAGTTTAAAAGAAAAACTGGACAAGAATGTAAAAAAGAGTTTATAAAAAATGAATGAAAAAGAAACTCTTGAACATATAAAAGAAATCTAAATTCATTTGATGTAAGATAAATGTAAACGAAAACCCCTCTGTTTTCATTTAAAAGGCTGTAAATGGTCAAAAAACTTGATAATATACTATGTTGACAAAAAAATTGTGGAGAAACACAAATATTTGGGGTAAAATGTGTCTGGCTACAATTTCTATGGAGGGCAATTTGACATTGTAGCAAAATTTCAAATTTGCTGAGAACCAGAAAATGTAGCAATAGAAAGTCTCACTCAAATTGTGAGTGAGAAATTGTGCACATCCAAGGCTATTCCTTCAGCATTGTTCATAATAGTAAAAGAAACATCCTTGATGTCCAGCTACAGTTGGGTGGTTAGTAGAGTTATAGTACTATTTTTGTCTCAGAAATTTAAAATATCTACATTTTTATGACTATGAATGTTATTTGCAGAGCCAAGTAGTATACTTTTCTTTTCTGAATACTTCTTTTTTGTTGTGATTGTTATTAGTTCTCATTTTGTTTTCCAGAGTATGTAATTGTCTGTTTTCCCTGTGATTACCTCCCCGCCCCCCAGCTTTTCTCATTGTCACTTGTTTGATGGGAGCACCATTCCGACCTATTATTGTGAGTTAAGCTGCTATAAACATGGATGTAGCTAGTCACAGTAGTATGCTGTTTTTAAGTCCTTTATCCAAAGGATAAAGATAGAGGAGTGAGATAACTGGGTTAAAAGGAGGTTTTATTCCAAGTTTTCTAAAAAATCTATATGCTGCTTTTCATAGTGGTTGCACCAATTTGGAGTCCCACCAATAATATAAGAGAATGCTTTTCTCTCTGCATCCTTGCCAACATTTATTGTTACTTGTATTCTTTATAATTTTTACAATTGCCATTATGACTGGAGTAAACTGGAATCTCAGTGCAGTTCTAATTTCCTTTTCTGTAATTGCTAAAGATGTTGAATATTTTTTCATATTTTTTGACCATTTGTATTTCTTCTATGAAGTGCCTGTTTAGTTCCTTTGCCCAATTATTGATTGGGTTATTTATTTTTCTGATCTTAAGTATTTCAAGTTCTTTGTATACCCTATATATCCTGGAAATCAATGCCTTATCCAAGGCATAGATGGTAAAGTTTTTCTTCCATTCTGAGGGATCTTTGTTCACATTCTTAATTATTTCCTTTGCTTTTTAGTTTGATACCATCCCATTTATTGATTTTTTATTTTACCTCTTGCACTTTAGAATTCTTATTGAGGAAGTTGGTTCCTAAGCCAACATGACAGAGAGTTGAGCCTACTTTTTCTTCTAATATGCTCAGGGCCTTTGGTCTAATGCCTAGGTCTTTAATCCATTTAAGAGTTGACTTCTGTGCTGGATGAGGGATAGGCGTTCAATTTCATTCTATTACCTGTGGATTTCCAATTTTCCCAGCACCATTTGTTGAGGAGGCTATATTTTCTGCAATGTATGCTTATGGTTCTTTTGTCTAGGATGAGATCATTGTATCTATGTGGTGTGTGTCTGTGTGTCTTCTATTCCAGGGATGCAGTGTTGGTTCAACATGGGGAAATCAATAAATGTAATTCACCAAATAAATAGTCTCAAAGACAAGAATCACATGATTATCTTAATAGATGCAGAAAAACCATTTGACAAAATTCAGCATCCATTCATGCTCAAAACACTAGAAAAACTATGGATAGTAGGAACATACCTCAACATTATAAAAGCTATCTATGCTAAACTCAAGGCCAACATCTTTCTAAAAAGAGAAAAATTGAAAGCATTTCCTTTAAAAACTGGAATAAGACAGAGATGCCTTCATTCACCAGTTCCATTTAACATAGTGTTTGAAACTCCAGCAATTAGACAAAAAAGAAAGAAATTAAAGGGATATGAATAGGAAAAGAAGAGTTCATATATGCCTATTAGCCAATGACATCATTCCATATTTAGAAGACCCCAAAATCCACTAGAAAGCTTCTAGAACTCATAATAAATTCAACAACATAGCAATATATAAAATTAAATCAGTTGCATTCCTATACACTGGTGACGAATCAGCTGAAAGAGAAATCAAGAAAACTATCCCATTCACAATCGCCTCAAAAAACATAAATTGGGGAATCAATCTAACAAAAGCTGTGAAAGACCTCTACAATGAAAACCACAGAACTCTAAAGAAAGAAATTGAAGAAAACCTTAGAAGATGGAAAGATCGCCCATGTCTTGGATAGGCAGAATTAATATTGTCAAAATGACTACACTACCAAAAGTGTTTTACAGATTTAATGCAATTCCTATTAAAATCCCAATGACATTCTTCTTAGAAATAGAAAAGGCAATCATGAAATTCATTTAGAAAACATAAGAGGCCCAGAATAGCTAAAGCAGTCTTTAGTGAGACAAGTGATACAGGAGCATCACAAAACCAGACCTTAAATTTTCTTATATTTAATATATCTTAGGCTGTTTTTATTCTCCCCTCACACTTGATTGATAATTTGTCATGGTATAGAATTCCAGGCAGAAGAGTGTTTCCTTTAGAGTCAAAGTTTCCACTCTGTTGTCCTCTGAATCAGGGTTGCTGCTGAGAAGTCTAGTATTAGCCTTTAGGATTCCTCTTAGTTTCCTAAGAAGTGGGAAAGCAAGAATAATGGTGTCTGGCTATTTCCCATGCTTCCTTGAGAATTGTTCATGCCTTCAGGAAAGGATATTCCCTGCATCCCCTTTCATTTGGGGCAGAACTATCCCTAGACTACTCCCTTCCTTTGTGCCTCCTGAAACATGGCAATGAGGATATATCCTGATATGGAAAAATTAAGCACTTGATATATAGAAACACTCTTCTCTTCATAGAGCTGGCTTCCAGATCACTGTCTTGTGTGGACTCAGCAATCCTTCCTGTGATACTGAAAGTCAAATATTGATCCTTTCATAACTTTACACTTAAACTATTACAAACTTAATCCTTCCCATGCAAAATGGAAGACCCTGAAAAATAGGAGGTAAGTCAGTAGAAAGAAGTTAAAATGAGAACAGTACTTCAATGTATGCTTTTAGTACATTTTCATTATTACTTTATTAGAGGAGAGGGCATTTTTCTCCTCTTATTACATGGTGTGACTATTTCAATACCAATTTATTTGTTTGTTTGTTTGTTTGTTTTGGTTCCAGGGATTGAACCCTGAGTCACATCCCCAGCCCTCTTTATTTTTTATTTTCAGACAGGGTCTCACTAAGTAGTCTAGAGCCTCACTAATTTGTGCAGGCTGGTCTCAAACTTAACAATCTTCCTACCTCAGCCTTCAGAATTTCTGGGTACCACCATGACCTGTCCTCAGCCCTTTTTTATTTATTTATTTATTTTTAATTTTGAGATAGGATCTAGCTAATTTCTTAAGACCTTGCTATGTTGCTGAGACTGTTATTGAACTTGAAATCCTCCTGCCTCATCCTCTGATTTAATTTTTAATCCTAAAATTACTAGGTTGTTTCCTACAGTCCAGTCACCTTTGTTGCATAGCTCAAATGTAAAAGTTACTAAGTATATGAAGTTCTGAATACATTTTATTATGTTGACCATTCTTTAGAAGATATTTAAAAGCAGAATATGTGTCGATTGTCCCTTCTGTCTGCAGAAGAACTCTGTTTTCATGTTGCCAGTGACTTATGGAAAAGTCAGTCCAAAAATCAAGAGAGTTACCATGATCAGACTAACTATTAAAACTAAGCCTATTATATGTTCCCTTGCATACATGTTAAAACAGATGATACAAATTAGTTTGACAGACCACAGCCTACCAGCTTTTTAAACTGTTGACAGAGCCTTGAGTTAACTGAAATCTAGCCATTTCATTAATTAGGTTAGAACCAAAATAAAACAAATCTACAAAAATTTGGTTATAATCAAGAAAATTAAAGGTGAAGTTACCAAAATAAGAAAGTGTTTATGATAAATAAATTAAACTGAATAAAGAATAATTACCAAATATGAAACCAGATTATTTGAAATGATATGAGTACTTTATGTAACTTGATTAATTTTATTTCTTACTAATTAGTAATGTGTATGATACCTTCATCTCTTTAGTTCACTTTTGTTCAAAAGCAAGTGGTCAATCCTCATCAATGTGAGACAAATTAAAGAATTCAGGTTATATTTCTTTCTCCAATGAAGGGCAAACTCTTCAAAAGGGAGGTATAGCATCTATCTCACATAAGAAGTTATGTGAGATAGGGTTATTTTGGTATCAAGTGGGATTTGTGGATGAAGAATATAATTATCTAAATTGGATTTTCAGTAGCTATGACAATACTCTACTGAAGAAGTACAAAGTGTAAAGAATCAGAATCTTAGCAGTCATCCATCTATTCAACACCTGCTAAATGCAATTCAGTGCTGGGTAATGTGTGGAATAGAAAGGAATAGAGAATATATATACAACATACAAAAGGATAGTCTCAGGATAGGAGTTAAAAATCACCAGTGGAGAAAAGTTTGTGGGAATTTCAGATGTCTCACAGCATTCCTGATTCAGATTGTACACTGTATTATTTAATTTATAATAGTTCCAGTTTTACAGCATGAATGGTGACTGAGAAGAAGCTATTTAATAATCTATATAATGAAAAGAAATGTGTGTTCTGAGTTCAGAAAAATATGGAAAAAGATTATTATTAACATGGATGCCTGCAGCTACAGGGAATGATCACAATCCATTGCATCCCATGTGGAAATGCTTCCAGGGTTATTAGATGGGATTGTTAAGTCTTAAATGCACTGTATATGACCTCTATATTTTAAATTGTTAAAGGTAGGATAAAATTGTTCATCCAATTAGGGACCTTGTTTACTGCAACCGATAATGGTTGAATCATTCCTGTCCACACTACTATTTCATAACATTTCTCTCCAGTGACAGCTCTTCTTATTGTTCCCTAATCAGCATTACTGGGAACCTTCCTAAGGGCTTTTTTAGAATGTGGAAGACACTATTGTTCTTCATTTTGAAGACATCTATTCCTAGTATGCCCTGCTTATCATAAAGTGACAGATTTTATACATAAACATTAGTTTGTTTTCTGAATACTTACACATCCTAAGGAAAACTCTTTCTTGAGTCATGATAATTCTGTGAAATAACTTAAAATGGGTCATTCCTTTAACTTATTGACATAAACATCTTTAAACTATACTTCTCAAAACTGTAATGAAAATAACTTCTCTCTTCTCAAAAGAGCCATATGTCTATTGTAGTTTTACTTATTTGCTTCACCTTTATAAAACATATTTCCTGAAAATGAATAATTTATTTCCAAAGGACCAAGTATACATATAAAACAAAATTTTATTCTGATGCCCAGCTTTAAATGTGTTCTTTCCGTTCTCACATAAAAGGCAGGACTATTTTTATAAAGACAGACAAACTCTGTTTCCATTTTAATTTTGTACATTATATTTGAAAAACAGAAAATCTCCTAGTATTTTAAGAATTTATCCAGATTCTGCTTTATCTTATGTTTCAAGTCTGTGAAGCATATTCTAAAGTAATAATCATAACACTTAAACTCAACTTACTCACATAACATTTCTGTTGAAGTGGGCATTAGGTATCATATGTACTGCAATGTTCCTGACATGTAGATGCAAGTAATACTTTGAAACAAAACTCCTAGTTTTTCTTCAGTTCCTTTCCTTAATTGAGAAGTTATGAATATATCTTGCCTCTTCTCACAAATGAAAATGTGTTTGAGTGCAATTAATCTACCCTATTAGTTCTACTAAACATCTGCTATATTTGTTAAACACTTCAAAATTCTATTCTGAACCAGTTAATTCTAAGTAATTTCTCAGTTAAATATTTACATGGGCTTCCATGATGATAAGCCCTAGTTTGTCTTAAATAATCAGCAGGTTGTCCAGAGGGAGTTATGTGAAATGCAGCACATTACAATAGCTATCCATTGGAAATTAAAAGGGTTTGGCTAGACTATTTTTTAAATTTTTATCCTAGACAAAAGAAGTAACAGCTTTATGCAGTCTATTCTTTAACATTTTTAATATCCACAATTCCACTGGGGGAAAATCAGTGAATGCCTTTATAGAAATATGCAGATGCTGGGCTGGGGTTGTAGCTCAGTGATTGAGTGCTCGCCTCACATGTGTGAGGCACTGGGTTCAATCCTCACCACCACATACAAAAAGAAACAAATAAAACAAAGATATTGTGTCCATCTACAAAAAGAAAAATTAAACAACAACAAAAAAAGAAATATGGAGATGCTTACATCATGGAAATACTAAATATGCTCTCAAACATCTCTTTCATAAAGGTGACAGATTGCATGTTTGTAAAATTTTAGAAATAGCCCAATTTATAGTTATTTTTAGAGTAGACTAGATAGATGTAAAACATAGAAAAATGAAGGTATTCTTCGGACACAGTAAGTGGAAGAGAAAATGCACAGATTATACAAATGTGCTATATCACCAAGATATTTAAGAATATGACTCTCTGGAAAAATGTATAAATCTATAAAATTTTAGGTAATGGTCAAAGATCTCAATAAGTTTCACAATAGAGAGGAAGTTATAGTTGATAAATGATTCATTCTTAAATAAACAAAAGGCAATCCTAGATATCAGAGAATGGAATGGTTAGAATAAGGATGACAGATAGGACTTGTTATTGAAGTCCAGGTTATGGGAATAAGAATAATTATATAGAGAGCAGAGCCCTATTCCCTAGCACCTATACCCAGTATTGCTCTCTCTAGTCCAGTGCTTTTTCCTCTGTGGCCTAATATACTCAATGTTTATTGAGCCTCTACTATAAATGAGGTAGATGATAGAATGAAAAAGAGCTTCTGTCCTCGAGAACTTATGGGCAACTAAAAAGATGAGTAGAGCACACACACAATGACATTTATAAAGCCAGAGTAGGAAAAAAAGAGCAAAAGGGGTTCTTCTAAGCCCTTCCCATTTATCCTAAGCTCATTTCTGTAGTTTTCATAGTGATAAGAAAATAGAAAAATTAATGAATTATCCCCAAATTATAATTTCTTAGTCTGGGAAAAATATTATTTTGGTATAGTTGATTAAACTTTTAGTAATGTTAATAAAAAATAATTTTTCTTTGCAATATAAACTGATGTTTAATAAAGACAGTTGGATAATATTATCAACATCATGGTAACATAGCTAGATTTAAAAATACATCATGGAAACAATGTATCATGGATAATTCAAATAGTAAATGATATGTTAGAGATTAAAAAGAACTTAACTGATTTTTCATCATACTGCTGGCTGGGTCATTGACCTAGCAAAGGTGAAGGGAGATTCAGAGTTGTGAACCTTCAGGAGTCAGGCTAGTGATTTGTGGATGTGATTTGGTACCATATTTTACTCCTTAGACTTTGCACACAAAAATATAGGAGAATAAATATTCTAATCTGTTGAATACATTCCAAATAAAATTTGATATTCTCGTATTGTGTAGACTTTTGCTATATAATTATCCCAACTACTAAAGGAAATAGATTTCAATTATATTTCTCAGAATTAAGTATACTCCCTTGATGACATTTGCTGTGTGGATGCTTTAGTAACTCATGTTTAAAAACACTGAAAGAGCTGTCAGCATTTGGATGAACATCAAAGATGTTATATATTAGTTTGGCTATTCACGAAATGATAATAGTTTTCCCAAGGGTAAGAGGGAAGAGTTTAATCTAGAGCCAAGATTGTGTCAGTCTTATAAAAACTGACACAACTCTTTGTAATTATATTGTAATTAATACTTGGTGTGTTAAGATTTTAACATTGTTTCTTCTTAGAAACATTAGGAATTTACCATCCTAAGTTGGCCTAACCAGCCAACTCTCCTTGGATACATATCTTTCAGCAGGTGATTTTTTTTTAACTGCAGATGAAACTGATTACCTTTTCATCTCTTGGTTTTTAATTACTGCCTAAGTCAATCAAATAAAGGCTTCATGTGCTTCTGTAACATTAAATTGTTTCAAAAACAGATAAAAGAAGTGGAAGTGATATATACTTTAATTTCATTCATCTACCATAGAGAAGAGTCAGAAAGATTTGGGGGAACATTGAGAATTGGTGATGCGTGATTTTTTTGTACTAATGCTTTTTGAACATTAGTTATAGTAATTTATATTGAATTCTGATGATTTTAATCAAATGATAGCTCTATAAATGAAAAATTTTTAAACGTCTATCACTTTTTCTATTTAAAATAAAATTAGATGATAAAATTATGCATGTATGACATTTAGTTTTTATGAAATAATTAAAAAATGAATAGGTACATAATAAATAGTTATGGGTCACCACAAATATATCTGGTGTTTTAGTTTAAACATAGTCATGACTTTAAAAATGAATCCTAGGGGACTGGAGGTGTAACTCATTGGTAGAGCTAGTGCTATTTAATGTGTAAAGCCCTGATTTTAACCCCAAAGATACGAAAAGAAAAGAAACAATTGTTTATTTTTTAAAATAGGTAACAAGAGAATACTTTTTCTGGAATTAGGGTGAATCCAGTTTCTTTGAATAAGTACCATAATAGGTTTCATTATAAGTATTTTGAGATCCTTTGAGGTCTTCAACCAAAAACTTCTATTAGCGTGCACTGATTTCCCAGTATGGATTGTTTTCATTCAACCATTAATAAGCTCATACCATCATGTATAAAGACACAGTTTCTACCTATTGTGACTTAGATCTGGTGAGAGAAACAGATCAATACATGAACAATCATTTAAATGAATTTGTGATAGACACTTTAAGACAAGTACAAGACACTCTAAGACTGGAATAGGCAACTCATGTGGAGACTCAGGGAAGGTGAAGCATTATTTCCTTACCACCAGTTTGGCTGTAATGTAAAGATTATTAGAAAGTTCTTCAGATAAGCAAAAGTGACGATGAAACAGTAGGAATGGAGAGAAATGGATCCAAATATACTTTGGAGATAAAAATCAACCAGACTTGGTAACCAAATGTAAGGGGAAGTTTGAGAGAGAAGAGCATAGACTATGAGTTCTAAGTATCTAAGAGAAAAGAGCTAGGAGGGTATCATATGGATTTATTGAGGTGGGGAATGCTGGAATTACAGTTCAGCTTTGGAGGGAGGGTCCTGAGTTCAGTGTTCAATGTGCTAAATTTCAGATACCTGTGAGATAGCCAAGTGGATATGTCAATCAGGCAACTGCACTTTGGATTTATATGTAGCCCAGAGACAAACTGAGGCTATAAATGTAAGAATAATGATTCCTGATCTACAGAATCTGAAGCCCACAAGCATATGAGATCATGGCGAGAGCATGTGAACTGAGAGGAAAATGAGCCTAAAATCACTCAGATGTAAATTACACTTGCAGATCAACAAAAGGAGGAAGCAGAAGAAAAGACTAAGAATCATTAATAACTTTTGGAGATTTAAAAAACTGCAATATTATTTTGAGTTTCAGATTGAGTAGGGATTCCTGTATAATGTAAATATCTAAAAATCAAGAGATTTGACTTCCAACACCTTGGATTTCCTGGAACTTTTTTATGATCTAGAAAAAGATAATTTTTCCTCTCACTTGACAATATTATGAGAAAGCATTAAATATCTATGATACTAAAAGTTAAATATTATAAATAGACATGTTTGAAACAAATGTCATAGTCATGTGTTTTCTTAAAAGATACAAAGCTATTATCCACCACCCAAAATGTTTTATTTATGAAGTTTATATATATAAAGGGGTATTTTTTTCTTCCAGCTTGCAGATACTGTTACCTTGTATTTATGGTTGTTTGGTGAAATGCAGTTCCAGTTGTATGGGATGTTTTAATTGGGAGTGAATGTTCCATCTCAGGCCTGGTTTGGAACTTCCTTTTATTCTTTTCTGGAGTTAGCTACAAAGATAAACCAGCCAGTGAGAGGCAATTCATCATTATTAATACATGGCATAATTTAACCTTAGAAGAGCTCAAATCACTTAAAAATTTCTTTGTTTTGATGAATGAAATGTGTATTAATTTTCACACCATTCTTTGTGAGACAGGTGTGCTCAAATCTGTATCAACATGTGTCTTCTTTCCCTTACAGGGTTCCATAGGGATGCAAGGCCCCCAAGGTCCACCTGGAAAAGAAGGTCAAAGGGTAAGTACACTTGGAACAGCTGGTAGGCATTGCTAGCTTAGGGGATAGTTATTTCTGCATACTAAAAGAAATACAAAATATAGCAAGCAGATGGTCATATAGAGAGTATCAACTACCTAAAGGCTGAAATTTAAGATTAGAGATTTTAACAGAGGTTTTACTTCAGAAGAAGTAAAGCACCACGTGTAAAGAGGTAATTATTTGGGTAAAATGAAGTAGCCATAATTTGATCTAGAGCACTTTGGTCATAATTTTTGTTAAGTTAATTAATGTCATAGTGGAAGTCCAGCCCATTCATGAATTCTATAAAAACTGTGGCTATTAACCACATTGTCAAATTTAATTATTGATACTAGTAACACTTTGTTGCTTTTCTTTCATTATTTCATTTATGCCTTTAACTGAAGTAAAAGAGTGCATGAATACATTGTAAGTGCAATTGGAAGTATATCAATGACCTTCTATCTAGTCCATTCTCGTCATTCACCGGCAAAAGGTAGCTCTGCTGTGTTGCTGCAGCTGGCTTTCTTGTGGCTTACTATTGTTACTATCATTTTTAAATCAGTTTGAAATTTCAAAACATTTGTATAGGCTTTCTCATTTGACTACTTATGAAAAGTCTGTGCAAAATAGAACTGGTACTATTCTAAGGTAAGGACTTCTGTAACCTTAGAGATGAGGATTCTGTGACTTAGGGGTTTAGATGACTTGTTTAAACGTGGACTTCTAGTTCTGAATCCTATGTTTTCTTTTAGTGTCCCAGTATATTAACCCCAAATCCATTCTTAAGTCATTCTCATTTATTATTCCCTGTTCTGTCCTGTTGTAAAAAGTCTGTTTCCTCGAGTACTTCAGAGTCCTTCAAATATTTGAGGGCTAATAACTATATTTTATTAAGGTTTACCATTTTTTAAGCTAATAAAATCCGAATTCTCTTAACTCTTTCTTTTGCCATGAGGCTTCCTGACTATCTTACAGTCTGACACTGTTTCCCAGAAAACACTCACTGGCTGGAAGGTGTCAGGAATGGGACTGGACACATGTGGCTTCATTTACAGCAGAGTAAACTCTGGCAAGTAGGCCCTGTACCAGAAGCAAAGTACTATTTTCTATTCCAATCTAAGATTGAGCCAGGGCTTCTTATCCTGTCATCGCACCATTGATTGGTACTGCATGTGCTCAACTAAATGTCCCTCTCTTTTGCCTTAATGAAAACTTCTGGCATCAGATCTTCCTTCTTTCTGTTATATTGTATAGTTGCTTTTTGAATTACAGAGTAGGAACTGATCCTTGATGTTTTTATATTTCATCTTCTGGATTTTGGTCCCTAATAGCATTTTATTGCTTGGGAGTTATTTTGTAGTAATATTGTTGTTGTTTAAAAATTTACATCCTGTTTTCCATTGAAATAGCTCCCAGCTCTCTGTGCTCACCTTATGTCTTCATTTACATCATTAATAAATTCTTACCAGAACAGGCCTGACAACCCTGTGTAGAATCAGTGTAGCCTCCCCTCTTTTCTACCATTGATATTCTTGTGACACGATAATCAAATCATGTACAATGCACTTGAACTCTACCTCCTCCCCACCCACATTTCTTAATTTGGTTTGTAAGATAATTATGAGAGACATGTCAGATACTAGTTGAAATGAAAATATATTCAAATGAGGCTTTTTAAAAATAATATGCTTCAAATTGAAATTGTACCCTATCAATGCTTGAATTTCAGAAGATAGGTTAAAGAATAAATTAAGCTTATGTATTTTTCATGATAATTATGGAGGCAATTATTTGAATTGTAAAGTTCACTTACTATTTGATGCAAATTTACTTCATTTATAAATATGTATAATCCGGAAAAATTTATATTACTTTTCTATCAAGAGTAACAGTGCCAAAAACTAAAGAATATCATAGAATTTTATGGTCACTGTTAGGCATAATTTGTCATTATTGCTACTGCTCTCACTCAAATGCTATATTTATCAAAGGAAGTAGCTAGAACATACATTATACACATTTACAAATCATTTCCAACTATGCTTAGGGATTTGTTCTACTTTATAAGCTAAAGTAATTTGGTTTTTTTTCATCTTTCATACATTTGATTCAAGTGAGTTATGCATTTCCATTTTTACCCCAAATACAAATTGCAGAATCACATCAGTTACACATTCACAATGTTTACATAATGCCATATTAGTGACTGTTGTATTCTGCTGTCTTTCCTATCCCCTACTATCCCCCCTCCCCTCCCCTCCCATCTTCCCTCTCTACCTCATCTGTTGTTATTCCGTTCTCTCCCTTCCCCCCCCTTTCCCCTCACAACCTCATATATGTGATTTCGTATAACGATGAGGGTTTCCTTCCGTTTCCATGCAATTTCCCTTCTCTCTCCCTTTCCCTCCCATCACTCGTCTCAGTTTAATGTTAATCTTTTCCTCATGCTCTTTCCCCCTGTTCAGTTCTTAGTTGCTCTCCTTAAATCAAAGAAGACATTTGGCATTTGTTTTTTAAGGATTGGCTAGCTTCACTTAGCATAATCTGCTCTAATGCCATCCATTTCCCTGCAAATTCCATGATTTTGTCATTTTTTAGTGCTGCATAATACTCCATTGTGTATAGATGCCACATTTTTTTTTATCCATTCATCTATTGAAGGGCATCTAGGTTGGTTCCACAGTCTAGCTATTGTGAATTGTGCTGCTATGATCATTGATGTGGCAGTATCCCTATAGTATGCTCTTTTAAGGTCCTCAGGGAATAGTCCGAGGAGAGCGATAGCTGGGTCAAATGGTGGTTCCATTCCCAGCTTTCCCAGGAATCTCCATACTGCTTTCCATATTGGCCGCACCAATTTGCAGTCCCATCAGCAATGTACAAGTGTACCCTTTTCCCCACATCCTCGCCAGCACTTATTGTTGTTTGACTTCCTAATGGCTGCCAATCTTACTGGAGTGAGATGGTATCTTAGGGTGGTTTTGATTTGCATTTCTCTGACTGCTAGAGATGGTGAGCATTTTTTCATGTACTTATTAATTGATTGTATGTCCTCTTCTGAGAAGTGTCTGTTCAGGTCCTTGGCCCATTTGTTGATTGGGTTATTTGTTATCTTATTGTTTAATTTTTTGAGTTCTTTGTATATTCTGGAAATTAGGGCTCTATCTGAAGTGTGAGGAGTAAAGATTTGTTCCCAGGATGTAGGCTCCCTATTTACTTCTCTTATTGTTTCTCTTGCTGAGAAAAAACTTTTTAGTTTAAGTAAGTCCCATTTGTTTATTCTTGTTATTAACTCTTGGGCTATGGGCATCCTATTAAGGAATTTGGAGTCTGACCCCACAATATGTAGATCGGAGCCAACTTTTTCTTCTATCAGGTGCAGGGTCTCTGATTTGATATCAAGCTCCTTGATCCATTTTGAGTTAACTTTTGTGCATGGCGAGAGAAAGGGATTCAGTTTCATTTTGTTGCATATGGATTTCCAATTTTCCCAGCACCATTTGTTGAAGATGCTATCCTTCCTCCATTGCATGTTTTTAGCCCCTTTATCAAATATAAGAAAGTTGTAATTTTGTGGATTGGTTTCTGTGTCCTCTATTCTGTACCATTGATCCACCTGCCTGTTTTGGTACCAGTTTTTGTTACTATTGCTTTGTAGTACAGTTTGAACGCTGGTATCGCTATACCTCCAGATTCACACTTCCTGCTTAGAATTGTTTTTGCTATTCTGGGTCTTTTGTTATTCCATATGAATTTCATGATTGCTTTATCTATTTCTACAAGAAATGCCGTTGGGATTTTGATTGGCATCGCATTAAACCTATAGAGAACTTTGGGTAATATCGCCATTTTGATGATGTTAGTTCTTCCTATCCATGAACAGGGTATATTTTTCCATCTTCTAAAATCTTCTTCTATTTCTCTCTTTAGGTTTCTGTAGTTTTCATTGTATAAATCTTTCACCTCTTTTGTTAGGTTGATTCCCAAGTATTTTAATTTTTTTGAGGATATTGTAAATGGGGTGGTTTTCCTCATTTCCATTTCAGAAGATTTGTTGCTGATATACAGGAATGCCTTTGATTTATGCGTGTTGATTTTATATCCTGCCACTTTGCTGAATTCATTTATTAACTCTAGCAGTTTCTTTGTAGACCCTTTTGGGTCTGTTATGTATATTATCATGTCATCCGCAAATAGCGATAATTTAAGTTCTTCTTTTCCTATTTTTATGCCTTTAATTTCTTTTGTCTGTCTAATTTCTCTGGCTAGTATTTCAAGAACTAAATTGAATAGAAGTGGTGAGAGAGGGCATCCCTGTCTAGTTCCAGATTTTAGAGGGAATGCCTTCAGTTTTTCTCCATTTAGAATGATGTTAGCCTGAGGTTTAGCATATATAGCTTTTACAATGTTGAGGTAAGTTCCTGTTATCCCTAGTTTTTCTAGTGTTTTGAACATAAAGGGATGCTGTACTTTGTCAAATGCTTTTTCTGCATCTATCGAGATGATCATATGGTTCTTATTTTTAAGCCTATTGATGTGGTGAATAACATTTATTGATTTCCGTACATTGAACCAGCCTTGCATCCCAGGGATGAATCCTACTTGATCATGGTGCACAATTTTTTTGATATGCTTTTGCATTCGATTCGCCAAGATTTTATTGAGAATTTTTGCATCTAAGTTCATTAGAGATATTGGTCTATAGTTTTCTTTCTTTGAAGTGTCTTTGTCTGGTTTTGGGATCAGGGTTATGTTGGCCTCATAGAATGAATTTGGAAGAGCTCCTTCTTTTTCTATTTCTTGAAATAGCTTGAAAAGTATTGGTATTAATTCTTCTTTGAATGTTTTGTAAAACTCTGCTGTATACCCATCCGGTCCCGGGCTTTTCTTAGTTGGTAGTCTTTTGATGGCTTCTTCTATTTCTTCCTTTGTTATTGGTCTGTTTAAATTGTGTATGTCTTCCTGACTCAATCTGGGCAGATCATATGACTTAAGAAATTTATCGATATCTTCACTATCTTCTATTTTATTGGAATATAGGGTTTCAAAATACTTTTTAATTATCTTCTGTAAGGCTAAAGTAATTTGAATGAGACTCAAATTACTTTAAGAAATGAGTATTCTTACATATGTGGTCACCTAAACATAATGGTGACACTAAAGGCTTTCTCCATTTCTTCTCTATTCCAGAGGTAAATGACATTCAGCTTTTAGGCACATACATATATTCATATGTGTATGAGTGGATGTATCTATACACATTCATATCTTTTGAGAGAAAATACTAATAATTTTTCCCTTTTGTTGCAGTTTTCAATAGGATACAATAATTAGAAAAAAAGTCTACGAATTTAAAACAAAATTTTTATTGAACCACTGTCAATAACACTCTTATATTTTGGTTACAAGTGTTTGACCAGAAATTTACTATCATTAAGGTTATTTCAATGAAGTATAAAGTTTGTGGCAAGTCCTTTACTTGTAGATATAATGTCTTTAAGGATAACATGTAATCTTAGACAAATTATTAATATCTTGGTTTTCCTTAGTGAGTAAGCTATTGCTCTATACTTTGAAAAATAACCATCATTATAGAAACGTGTTAATATTACTAACATTCATTTTATTAAGACATAAGGAATCTGAACAAATGATTTTTTTTCTCTTTAATTCTTTGTGTAAATTTTTTTCGTGAGCACAGTAGGAATACAATACTTTGCAAGTACAACATCAGAATTCTGTTTGCAGTTTTCAGTTGATTATAACTTTTTGTTGTTTTTTAAGCCACCAAATCTTCATTTGTAAACTATTAATTTTAATAAAATGTAATAGTAATGCTCTTCTAACAGTGTTTTGTGACAATATATATCTGGGATTTATATACTTTTTAACCTATTTCTTTTTTGAATATTTTATATGATGTTGATTTTTTCTTTTTCCTTTATGGACTCTTTGTAGTCCTGCAAGTGAAACATTTAGATGGCACATTTTAAAGTCTTACACACTATATAGATCGACGCAACTTTTAGAATTCAACTAACATTAAATATTGATCTCATACTACATCTGAGAGTGTATTGGAGAATAGCATGGGGTTCTACCCACTAGAAGCCTAGAGGGTGTACAGCCCGTGAGGACAGAAGAGGGCTAGGAGGGAACTAGGACATGTCAAGGATAAGAAATTAAAAGGAGAGAGTTTGAAGATTTGTGGAGGGTTCAGCAGTTCTAAAATTTGGAACTAAGTCAGCAGAGAGATGTTGGATAAGAGAAGTGGTTGAAATTGGTACCTTTGAGAGGGAACTCTTTATGAATAATTGAGAAGGTATTGGAAAGGAAAATTGGAAAAACAGTTATAATAAAGTTAGAGGGTCAGTTATGAGGAGGAAGAGGCAGCAATGCCTAATCTGGTGGAGGGTTAAAGACAGGAACTGGATGGAAACCTAGAGAAGTATCTTACTAAAAAGTGGAATATTTCAGGTAGCTGATCATGTTCATGGATGTGAATGTGAAACTTCTCAAAAGTACTGGCATTGGTAAAAATTTAGAGATGTAGATTCTTTTAGGATTTTTTAATATTCCTAATAGAATCTCCCCAAATAAAAAGAAAATTAAAAATATTTAATATAACCTTGGGGTTTTCCTTTATAGTCACATTAAAAGCATGTCTGAATAATTTCAAAATTAAGTCTGGAACTTACCTGGGTAATTTTAGAAGACATCAGTCTAGGGGCCCTGGGAAAACAATTTATCAATGAATTAGCTAGTTTCTGTCATGCACAAAAATTTGTGTGGCTCCACCAGATGACCCTTACTCTTATATTATTATCTAATTGTAATCCTGAACAGAAATTTATTTTAAATTTCCCTTAACTTATCATTTGTCCCCCTCACTCCTGATCTCAAATTTTCCTCTTTGCCTGGTCCTGTCCTTTTCCTCCTTTAGGCAACATTCCTTTGACTGCCTCCTTCCAACATTTTGGGGCTGATTTCACAGTCTCTTGAAGTGCTTGCTGCAAGCTGCCTCTGGGGTAAAGATCAAGGCCTTGCCTACTAAACAACACAGAGAACATGAGCCTATCCATCAGGAGGTGTCCCTTTGCACTAACCAGATTGGTGGCAAAATAACTGGGTCCTTTTCCTAGATGAGGTGGGATCCTGCAGAGGTATTAGCGAGACAGGGCCAGCAGCATGTCTCCAACACAAGCAGCATGAGGCTCTCCATGGAGGTCTCCGAACAGGCTCTGGGCCAGACCTGCCAGAACACATACAACAGGACTCACCCACGCAAAATTTTCCTTAGACTGATTTGCTTTTATGGAGCTTAGTATATTTTTCAAGGGAAATTCTGCCTCTGTAGCCCAGCCATGTTCATTGAAAGCTTTAGAGAAGTTCTTACATTCATTTAAACAAGCCAGAAGAACAGGTCAGACCTGCCTCACAATACAGCAAAAAGAAAATAACATTTCTTCTTACTTCAGGATGGCTTATTCCAAGGGACTAACCTCACAACAATATGCTTTACCTAATATGATCTCATAGTTCCAATGAAGCAGATTCAGGGTCTTATAGAAACCACAAATTATTTGCAATTGAACATTCTTACACAGGTTTGATTTGTGGGGAGAAAACTTACAGAAAAAAGCACAAGTAGTAATAAATTTCAGCTTCAAGAAATGTTTGATTAGTTACATAGAAAATGAGAGATAAATATTAAGTTATAATCTTCTTTATGCATTAAAACCAGCATTGACCTTTAAAATACACAGTGAATTTTCCCTACTTTCTGCTCCCCCATTGGAGCTATGACTGGTGTCCTTGTACCAAAAAGGCATTTTACCAATTAAAAAAAAATTTTTAACTCCAGTCCTGAGTAGAATAAAAATATAGGAAAATAAGCATCATTGTTGGCTTGGATTATATATAATCTGTAGATAGTCATATTGAGGTGAAATCTTAGAGGTTCTGGATTCTACAACCATTGGTTCATGTTTCCTGCACACGTTGTAAACTTTCTAGCATACAGATGACATCTTTTTTCATTGACTTTCTATGACTTTCTCAGAATAGCTGCACTGGAAGAATTTGGGGATTTTATAAGAAATATCATCTTTTAGCCTGTCTAATATTTCTAGATGGATAACTGAGAAATTGTGTACACTGTTTAGGTTCTAGGCTAGAGCTACATAACTTTCCCAACATCTTGCTTGGATTTACAAAACCAAATAAGAGGCTGGATAAAAATGACCAAATCTACTTTTATCCCTGCATTCCTATTTACAGAGCTTCCTTAGCAGAATTTGGGTGATTGCTGGCTCCCAAAGCTGGATCAAATATAGCTGTTGAAGCAATGGAGTAACACAGGAAGGCAGGAAAGAGGCTATTACACATTAATGTCAAGCAAATGTCTGCAAGAGTGTAGTTGAGGAACAAGGATGAGAATTCTCTACTTTTACCTCTCACTTCGTTTCTGGTGGGAAATATATATCAACAGAACAAGATGTTGGGAGACAACTTCTCACTTAGTCTAATTAAAATCAGGTGGAAAAGAGACAGTACAAGATGTAGTGCAGACTTTGTGTGAACAGGTCTTAGATAAAGTTAAATATCGCACCTAATGACAGTGTGCCTGTTGTCCATTGTGGTGAATTTCACTCTAATTAGTGGTCTCTGCAGTGTGCTTTAAAGCATAAGAGAAAGAAAAAAGCCCTGGGAAGACTGTCAATGAAAGCAGAAAAAAGTAAAAGTTAGTAACCAATGATTTTGTTCCAATAATACTCATATAGATAGTGAAACCACAATGAGGTGAAGTTCTTACATTCATTTAAACAAAGAGCCAAATGACCCTGTTTGTATTGGGATAAAGTAACTATAAATTATCTCTGTTATTTGGATTAGAAAAAAGGACACGTTTCATATTTTTTCAAAGAGGATGCTGACTCTGAATGGCTTGTTTATTTATGTGCCTGACCCCTGGAGCTATGAAAGAAGCATACCATCTCATGGGGGCTCCTTTAAAGTGAAGACACTCAGTCCCTGAGGCCCAGATAGGCTGAACTTCAGAGGCATAGGCCTGGGAGAGGGAGGGACCCATTTTTAGGAACATCAAACTGTTACATTTTTGAGCTGAAAGGAAATGATAGTACCATTTCAGTTCACCAAATAAGGAAACTGAGGTTCAGAAAAATTCAGCAATTCTCTAGGGCTTCAAAGCTATTTATTCTCTTTATTCAATATAATAGGAAGCACTATCTATTTTGTAGCACTACACCAAAATTCTCATATATATGTCTTTAAAATGGAGTATATTGAGAATTGAACCAAAGAACTAACTTAAAGCCAACTTTATTTTTCTTAATACTATATGTTATACAGGAAAAGTGTAACTAGTTACAGTTGATCATTCTGGGGGTCCCAACACATTGGAAAGTGCACATTCTATCCCTAGGCTTTGTTTATCCTACACCAGCAGTTAGGAACCATCATTGCCTGGCTCATGGAGATCTGGGGCTGGGAGTCTGACCTGTTCCCTTCCATCTGTGAGATTGGACTAACTCATGACTGCAGGCAAATAATTTCAAATTCTAATCTAAATTTATCTGTTTTTATCATAGCTTAGCCCTCAGGTCCATTATGGAATTAAGCCAAAAGCACTTTGAATGCACTCTGGTGACAGGTGTGTGTGGAAATGTCTTATAAATGTTACCCACTTAGCCACAAAACCACTTTCGAGACGAGAAGGGAATCGGAGAAAGCACTCTGCCAGCATGGTCACTTCCTGACATGCCTGCATCCACATCTTAACTGTGTCTGAGGCACAGTGAACACCTTAGCAACCATTAGGTGCATTTGCCATGGGAAATGTCAAGTACAAAGTTATTTATCCATTTGGGAGAGAGTGAATCTATGTGTGGATGGCTGCCAAGACCAAGAATTATTCACAAGTTATTAATCAATTTGTGAAACACAACCATATGAGTTTTCAGAAATGCAAAGCATTTGGAACATGAAACACTTTTATGGCCTAATGACTTTGAAAGTCAGCAAATTATGTTTCCAATAAATAATCAAGCTTTCAACTGTTTTAAAACTCCATAGTATCTTGAGTTACCTTAGGTAACAGCACAGAATTTCAAAAGCCAGTTTTACTTTATAGCAATTTAGTTTTATCAACATATTATATTAAAAGTCTCAGGAGAGAGGAACAATTACAAAATAAATATGCTGCAATAATTCTAAGAAAAGTTGGAAATTTGTCTTCTTCATGATGTAATTTAATCAATAGTTTCTGGCATAATAGTATTCAGAGTAATTATTGAATTCTCCTAAGATAGCTTTTAACTACTTTTCCTCATTTTCCTAAAAAAACAACAGTAAACTTCTATTTAGATTTTTGTCATGAATAGTTATGGATACATTTGATATCCATTTGACATTTTTAATATGTTCTACACATATGTTTATATGCATGAGTGTGTTACCCATTATGCTTTTTAAATTCACATTAGTATAAAACATGCTGTTACCACTATATTATGTATCATTCATGGTTCCGACATCACTAAACACATAGCTTGGCCATTTGCAAAGCCTGATGTTTGTATTGCTTACATCAGAGATGTTAACAATGTGTCTATGGAATTATAAAGAAGAATGACAAAGGAATATTTTAAAGTGTGTTAGGATGCACATAAAATTCAATAAAATAAATACATATAATTTGTTTGCATTAAATAATGATATTTTACTTTTATTCAATAATGCCACCTTAAGAAACAAACCCTAGAATATATAATAAAAAGAGGGAGATACCATTGAAAAAAATAATACTTTTCTTTCTCTCATATTAAAGGCCACATCTTCATACTGTTCCACTGGCCATGTTTAGCCCAGTGTTTCATATATTTTTCAAAAACAATTCCATAGCTTTATGCATTGACTCAACTATATTTCTTGTTTATCTTCAAAAGCATTTATAAATGCAATCAAGCCAAAATCTCTAAACTGAGAAGACAGAGCTAATTAGTAGAGAATAAAAGGCAAAAAATAAGCAAAAACACCTATATTGAGGGAAACAATTTTATTTGAATAAAAATCTTTCCTTTGAGATATCTGAGATCCCTTTTGTTTATTCAAGAAATATTTGAGTGCCTGTTTTGTGTGAGGTAACATGGAAGTTGGCCTAGGTTGAGTTTCCCTAAAAGCAGAGATTTCTTGAGACTTTTCTACAAGTGATTTACAAAAGAAACCTGTACAATAGTAAAGGGGAGGGGGAGAAAGAAGAGAAAATTATGAGCAAAATATGATTTTGAAAGAAATCTCATCTAATCCCACAAAGTACCCTGGAGCACCACAGAGTTTGTCCCACCTTGAAGCAAGGAGCCAAGATACCCACCCACCACTCACCCCACCCCAGGTGAAAGACGGATAATCCTTATAAATTCCTTCAGGGATGACAGCCCCTGTAGATTAAGGTCGTCCACTGGGAAATGTGCCAGTAGCAGTGAACATCCAATGTGCCAGTAGCAGTGAACTAACCAAGCCTGGCACCAACTGCTTCTCCTCTGGAGGAGGAGTAAATAATTCTCCACATCATGAGGACAGGGGTCTCAATGACCTTTAACAGAAATGAAGACATGACAATAGCTTTGAAAATACTAGCCTTATAGAGAGTATTTTTCATGTTGGAGCAGGTGATAGGTCTATTCTTTCAGTCTGATAAATAAGTAATTAAAGGGATAAATTCAAGACAGACTTATAAAAATAAGTTTAGTGGCCAGATGGTATAGTCATTGAGAGAAGCAAACATAGAGCAGAGGTAAGGAGCCAATGGACTTAAGTATCAAAAGTGATTCCTGATATAACAAATCTGAAATGATTATAGTTCCCTTAACCAAAGTGAAGAATACTAGAGAAAAACTTTCTTTTGGAGATGAGTCCATTAAAAGTCTATAGCATTGGAGTTGTAAAAGGGACCTGCAATTGAAAGTGCATCAGTCCCTTAAAATCTAGGTTAAAATTATAAGAAAAGGGATAGAATTTGCTGTTAGGAAGCCATTAGGATATGAATGATAATCAAAGCTACCAGAGTGGGTGGGGTGGCCAAAGGACAGTCTGTAGAAAGAAAAGAACTCAAAGGTAGAATCTTGAAATTAGAATAGGAGTGGATTGGGAGATGAGCAAGAGGTTAAAATTATCAGGGAGGATGAGGTCTGAGGAAAGGCCATTGGTGATCTTGAAGGAGGCTAGTTTCCATGAGGGGCTGTGCTGTGCAGAGTTAGTGGGACATTATACAGGTCTTAGGATTACAGTATGCATGGAGAAAGTCAGAAGATTTTGCTCTATTACTCTCAGAAACAGGTATATATAGAGAGGTGGCCTACAACCACTTTTGGAGAAGGCAAAGAAGAGATTTTCTTTTCATATTTGAATTAACATTTATAAGCTAAAGCAAGGAAATCAAAAAATAGAGTTGCTGAAGATGCAAATGAAAGGAAACAATAGTAAATAACTCATATGTACGTAGAGGAGGTTGAAATGCATGGCTCAAATATAAACAGGGTTTATCCTCTCTGTGTGGAAGACACATGCGAAGGGCAGAGGGACATGAGCACTTACTCCAGGGATCACACTGGGAATAAAAGCATATTGCATAGTCATCTTACACAGAAAAACAGTTATCAGACTATGTATGATTGACAAAAATTTTTGCTATTTCAAGGAGATGTTGCTCTCAAATTGTTCATTGTTTCCAGGCCAATAAAATTTATAGCTACTACTTTTTCCCTTCATGAACAGAAAGCCCAAGCCAATAAGATAAATGCAGAGAAATAAAGTTGAGAAACCAAGCTAAAAGAAAGTGGAGACATTGAGAGAAGAAAAGGTCTATTACAGCAATTTCAGAATGTTGTTAGATTGTTTGAAATACTGGTAAAACTATAGGCATTTCATTCTACCCCTTCTTTCTGCACAACTTTTGTTTTATAAATACCACACATATCTTAGAAGAACATTTCTGTCATTCGCCATTTGTCTGAATTCATTTATTTGTTTTACAAATCCATTTTGCTAGAATACAACTCTAACTTCTTAGAAAACTTTGTTTTATTGGTATAACACAAATGATGTCAAGATAAAATATTGTCAAAATCAAATTGCTCTTATCTTTATTGCTTTTGGCAATTTTCACATTTTATATCTCTGCACTCATCCCATAAACCATCATTTATTTTTTTTCTTAAATGATATAAAATTTCTAAAGCATGCTAATTAAGTATCTTTCCTAAGCTAGGGAATGTCAAGGGAATGGTTTACCTTCTAAGTAGTCCTACCTGTGTCTTTTATTAATAAATCCTTCTGGTTATAGTTACAATTCTTCATATACTGTACTGCTAACTAACTGTGAACTAAGCATCTTTTTCATGGGGAGCTGAAAGGACTGAACATGATGTATTCCTTTGCAGTTGTTGTCATGGAGATAAAATCCTTTTCAAAGTAAAGTGGGGATGGCATAAAATTACTAATTTAAAAGTTATGCTTCTCATTTAATATTGAAAATGGTACACTATTTCCTTTCATTTTGTCAAAATTGCTTGATGCGGGTATGTCTAATATACTTTTATTAGATAATTTCTCATATAAGAAAAACTGAAGCTAAAAAAATTAAATAGGTGAATTCCCCACAGCATTTATTAGGATGGGACTTCCATTTTTAATATTTTATTCTTAAGATTTATAACATTCCTAATTATTTCCCTCATGCTGTACCTCCATATTCTTTCTTTATATTTTGCTGTTCAATTTCAAATCTAATTACCTATAATGAGTTTTCTTAAAAACAATCTGTTTCTTCCCTCTCTCTCTCTCTCTCTCTCTCTCTCTCTCTACTTTGTCATATCATTTCCAACAATGAGACACACCTTTCAGCATGATTACAATTAGGAAGATGAACAGATCTACAAAACTTTCTTACATCTTATTGCCTATGATAAGATTTTGAAAATTTTGTAGACATTCTTTTTAAAAAAAAGTCAAAAGGACAGGCTTAGAAAATAAACCTATAACTTAATAACTTCATTTTGATTGTATTACAAATCATCGGCATCACTACTTTCTAGAGATATTGCAAATGAGCTGAACTGCCATTAATTAGATGAGAAGAGTCAACTGATGGCAAAAGGGGCAATGGAAACAGTGCCTATAAAATCCTTGTGAGAACTAGGGGATGATCAAAGGAGACCAGGGATAAGGGACAGAGGAAAATGGACCAACCTTATCTGTTTTCCTCATAGCTAACCTTTTGAAAGTGTTTGCTCTCTTTTAAAGCATACTATAGACATTTTCCAACCACTTCAAGAAATTTAAAAGGAAGTAGAGGAATTGAGAGGATCATCCCCTCTAAATAGATAGGAGTCTCTAAATCATCAATTCAGTATAGTACAATCATATTCAACTGTAGTACTGCTACCAGACTGTGTTATGTACAGAAAATATGTTTATGTTTAGCAATTTGGTATCTCTGTATAAATCAGCCCATGATCATGGACTTACCTGGTAGAATAGGCCATGGTTCATTCTTTGTGGAACTCTTGGAGGGTCATGGCTGCTGCAGGTTGCCTCTGAGTCACAAACATATAACCACATCACTTGTGACATTTTAAAGCGAGATTGTAAACTGTACTCTGCAAGAATCTGGGAGAATGTGATCATACTTTTTCTAAATTTTTTTATTTACATTTTTAATCAAGGTAAAGAAGGAAAATTCATTTTTAACCCCAACTTATGACAAAAAAAAAATTTCACTAGGTGATTGGACATCAAAATTACAATATAAGTAAATTAAATGAGAGTCTTAGAAGTGAATCCAAAGACATGAAGACCGAATAGTTGGTTTGAATTTTACTGAGACTTGTGATCACTCAGCTACTAAGCTCAGTTATTGATGGTAGAGCTTTAAATCTCAGCATGTTATCTGCAGTTGTATACTGGCTGATGAAGCAACTGAACCATAAAGCTGTAAGCAGCATTTACACACAAAACATAAATAGGTTCAAAACCAAAGGGGTTTTTGGAAGAATGAACATTAATTTTAAAAAAACAATTAAAGCAAATGTTCAATACTGCATATTTAAGCATTCGTGTTTTGGAGATGCCTTATGAAATAGTTCTTTAGATGGCTGAGACTAGTAATAATTACAATTGCTGAGGCAATTGTAACCAATGACATCAGAGATGTTTGCTAAGAAATATTGAATGAATATGTAGAAAAGATTTCATTGCTTCACATGCTCAAAAAACTAGCTAATAGCAACTTGAGATAAATAAAAATAGCAAAATATGTTTATTGTGCCTTGATAAATGCATTGGCAACATTCCTGTGGCAATTCTTTGGCAATAAATATTAAAGAATTTAATTTTCTTGACCTTCTTTGCCACCAATTCTAACCAGGTCTGCACTGTAGAAAACTATAAAGGATTACATTGTCAACAAATATGGTTTGAAGTTCAGTTCTCATACTGTAATGTGTTCTGATGGTGCAGCTGCAGTGATAGGAAAACATAGTGAATCAGTTACCCACATTAAGGGATCTGTTTGCCCCAGACTGTAGCACACAACTTTCTTCATCAAGAAAGCCTTGCTACAAAGAAATGTCCACTGAATCAAACAGTTGGAGAAATTGGCCACAACAAATATTATTGCATAATGAGGTTCCAATGCCATCAAGTGGAAATTTTTTTCAAGAATGTTAGAACAAAGAATGAACTCATTGTTCCTTCAAGTTAAGAACATGGCTTATCCTTACTTTCTAAAAAAGAAATTCAATGGTTTGAGAAACAAACTTGCCTACTTGTCTGATATATTCAGTATTTTTGGTATTATCAATACGTTCACTTGAAGAAAGAATGTGATATATTTTTCAATGACAGAAAAAAATAAAATGCAAAAGCTGAAGGCTCTAAAGAATGTTATAATATATTTTCATAGCTTTACAATAATTATCAAGTAAATAAGTGATGATCTGGATATTCTACATCAGTGAAAGTTATCACCAAGGATTTTTAAAATCTGGTTGAATGTTTTGAATCTTATATTCCAGCAAAAGAAGATTCATCTTTGAGAATTCTAGGAAGCCCTATTCATTTATTTTATTGGGAAATAATTTAAATTTAATAAAAAATGCATAGGGTAGGTTGCTAAAACTGGCTACTAATGAAGGATTGAAGATGAATTTTAAAAATACAGCATCATTTGCTCTTTATAACTTTTTAAAATTAAAGTTATAAAGAATATTCTGAGCTTGCTGAAATTAGTTCAAAATCTCTTCTTCCAATCTTTTCAACATGCTATTAAACTTATTTCTATACTGAATATCATTAAAACAAAGCTATGAAGCAGTTTAGATAAAAGTTGTCCCCTAAAAGAAGGGTTATTGTAATTCACCATAGGTTAGAAATGATAATAAGCAAGAAGCAAGCTCATTTTTTACATCAAAAATTTCACATATGGGGTTGGAGTTGTAGCTCAGTGGTAGAGTGCTTGCCTTGCACATGTGAGGCACTGGGTTCAATCCTCAGCACCATACACAAATAAATGAATACATAAATAAAGGTATTATGTCCATCTACAATTAAATAATATTTTTTTAAACTTCACATATAAATATAAGTGTTCATTCATTCCAAGAGTGCATATAGGCACTTAATATGGGAATAACTATTTCACTCATAACTTTGTTTTATTATTATTGCAAAATGATAAAGTTACAAATCTAATGGAGAATCTTTATTAGTATATATATACTTTCAACAATAGTAACAGATTTTGTAATTTTGGTTTTTTTTCCTTCTGTTTGTTTACATTTATTAAAGTATAATTTTATGTCTGCTGAATCCAATAATAGACATTGGGACTTGCATTCTGTATGTTTTTAATTTCCTTTATGCTAGAAGTTCAATTTTATTGTATTTTATAAAAGTACCAGTCCAAGACAGAATGGAAATTTTAAAAACCAATCCCTCACCATTGAGTTAGAGAAGCTCTGATATGGGTTATATTGATTATAGATAGGCTAAAACTATAACCACAAAAACTTTCATCACTAGCAGAAGGATTTTTTTTTTTTTTACTAGTTTAGCTTTTTCAAATTGTATCTTGTAATAATGATGAAAACATGCACGTGGCCAGGTCAACTCTCAGAATTAACCAGTAAATATGCAATGAGTTCTCAGCTATGCAATGCATGCTGAAAGGGCTTAGAACGCAGACAGCCATGTTCTATTTAAAGTGAGGGTAGTGTGTTTCACTATCTGTTCTGCTTTATTCCTGCGTACCTAGAATAGTTATCTGGGAGTCTACACATAGGACAGGACAACCAGTGGGGCTGAAAGTGATTTTTGTAAATGGAATCTCTGAAAATATTTTAAGAGGAAAGAGCCATTCCCTCCCTCTTTCGGGAAAGAACATAAAACGAAAGTGAATGGGTAAAGTGTAAAGAATAGTCTGACTTACATTTTTAAGATCTGAAGATCCACTTTACACAATGGATTTAAACAGATGATTTACTGTATGACCACTCAGAGCTAAAATATCTTAGAGCTCAGCAAAAAGGGCAATTATGAGATAGATTCAGGCATACAGACAGGCAAACAATAAGACAGAGTTTAAGGTATCCAAGAAAGAACTTAAGAGGATAACTAATTCTAGGGCTGAATTTAGGCTCATATGGCCAGACTATTTTCTTCTTCTTCTTTTTTTAGGTAGGAAGAATATACCTAAATTTGGCATGGCTAAAGCTGACTTAGTCAAAAAACTGCAAAATTTCAGAGAGGCTTCCTGTGCTATAAGTAGAATGGTGTTGGTGAAGCCAGAGCAACTAACAATCTTGCTAATGGAAGGAGCGCCATCCACTGCTTCTTTGATTTGTGTCTTGTCTGAAGATCAGGTTCCTTGACTTCTTTATTAATGAAATGTTAATCTCTGTATAACTTTACCAAAGCAAATTCTCTAAAGGCATGGATTTTTGGAGTCAGAGAGACTCCTAGGTGGGCCCTGGCTCAGTGACCCTGGGAAATTATCTAGCCTTTCTGAGTCTCAGCTCTTCTATTTTACAACCAAATAATATTAATGGTAATTCATGATCTAAGCCAAAAGCAATGATTGGGGAAATAACATGTAAAGTAGCTATATAGGGCCAATACTAACATGACAAGTGTTCATACTTGCTAATATTATTCTTATAATACTAACTTGTAGTATTTGAGCACAATGACATTATCTAGCACTAGAACTATGAAAATTTTAGTGTTTCTTTTAGAATCTCAGAGATTTTTCTGTATTTGTTATCTACCACAGTTGCCCAGGTTGTACTCCAAAGAAGTGTGATCAGCCAACAGCTACCTGGATGAAATCCAGCCTAGCCAACTAACCACAGCCCCACTAATCAACTGTGGCGTAGGTGCAGAGCTGTAGCTACTGAAAGCCTTTTCCTCACCAGCACAGACACAACCTTATCTACTAACTGGGCCCTGTCTCCTGGCTCAATTAATACCATCCTATGAGATTTGATGGGCTTTCCCATTTAATAAATTGCTAGAAAATAAATGCTTAGTATATTTACACCCCCCAAAAAACATTTTTTATTCTAATGATATACTAAAACAGTTCCAAAAGTTTCTTCTCTTTGACACCAGATATATGCTTGTAAAATTAGAAGAATGTGGGAGCTATTTACAACATAGGATGGCATGGTACTTTTTCAAATGTTTTATGGACTGCAGATGCTTCATAAAGATTCTTCATTATTTAACCTTACATTTCTTGATGATATGAAATATGTCAGAAGTACTTGTAAGGTCACCATATACCTAGATTCCTGCAAACGTATATTCTTATTTCAAAGCTCTAAGAAACTGATATTTTGGATCAGTAGACCTAGATTTAATATCAACTTTATAAGTTTATATTTGAAACTCCATTTAAAAATATTTGCTGCTATTGTGCTATCAGAAAGAATTTCAATTGGATTCCCAATATTGTGTTGTAAAATTCAGCTGAATAAATTAAAATATTGGAAGTGATTTATGTTACTGCGGTACTTGCCATATGTTAATAATTGTATTGACATTTACAGGATAAGGTTTTCCCAGCAGAGAAAATTAGAATAATGACAAACAAACTGATTCCTTTGGTTTTTAATTCTTTTATTGGGTAAAAGGCAAGCAATACTAGACTTCAGTGTACACAATCTCAAAAAATAATTAATCTTTTTGCCCTATTATATGATAAATGGTTTTACAATTTTTGTATTTCTGTGTTTTTATACTGTGAAATATTTTCATTTGCAAATGTTATCTAGACACAATGAAATTCAGCATTAACAGCAATTGAAAACAATGAACTACACATACACACAAAGAGGACAGGTGTTTAAACTTAACATTGAGATATGTTATTCAGAAGAATGACACCATGGATCAGAAAGATAACATCAAACTCATGACAGTAATTACCCCAAGGAAGAGGAAAGGGAAATAGGACTAGAAGTGCTCAAAAAGGATTTTCATTTAACCTACAACATTTTATTTATTACCAAAAAAAAGTCTTGAAAAAGTATTGCAAATTATTGCCAGTTGTTATTTCTATGCTGTGGAAAAATAATCATTTGCTGGGTTACACTTTTTGCACATCTGAATTTTTAAATTTTTCTGAGCAAAATGATTTCAAACTGTGTACAAAGCTGTGTATATGCATGTACTCTATTAAAGCATTAACAAAAATAACAGCAAAAATATTACTAGGTTCTAAGAACTCTTAAGACATAATTAAGTTCACAGTTTTGATTTGATGTTTGTCTAAAAGTGTAGTAATGAATGTGATGACAGTGTTTTCTTCATTAGTACAAGTTCCTCATTTGTCTGTACATTTTCAAGAAGTTACATTGAATTCCATTTTAGTTATTAGCTCAGTCCAAAAGCAAGAACAAATACTGAGTGCCAGTTGTTTACTTGGCACAGTTGTAGGCACTAAGGACAGAGAAGTGAACACAATAGACCAAGATTCATCAAATCTGAGCCCCTGAGCCAAAATCTGGTCTACCACCTGTTTTTATAAAGTTTTGTTGGAGTGCATTCATGCCGTTTTGCTTATATTATATCCTTCAGCGCTCTGTATCAGTGGAGATGAATTGTTGTAAAGATTATATGACTCACAAAGTTTAAAATATCTATTATCTTATCCTTATAGGAAAATTTTCCCAACCTCTGAAATAGACAAAAAGAAATATTTTCCCTTATGAACTCACATTCAATCCCTGAGACAAACAGTAAAATAATAAATAAGTTTTTGTGTGCTCTATGGTAACATTCATCCCAGTGGAAGAAAGGAAGGAAGGGCATAAGGAGTATTATGAGAGAGGGCCTTTGCATAGATGGCCTTTGAGCAACAATCTAATAGAGGTGAGAGAACAGACCTGGGGAATCTTCCCAGGCAGGACAAGTGGCAAGTGCAAAGTTCTGAGGAGAAATTCCAAGGAGCTTCAGGAAGTCAATATAGCTAGAAGGGGATGAGAGGAGTAAGGAAATCAGTCAATGGGGCAGGATTGAACACAGACGGGCAGGTCATTGTACAGAATTCAACTTTTACTGAGTAAGGGCCCTCGTTGTCCTTTGTGAAGTTTAGAGTATTCATTTTGTTAAAGACTGAGGCTAATAATATGGATGCCACCTCTTCAGGTAAAACACTATTCATTTCTGAAAACGTCACTTCTAACCCTGACAGTCATCCTGTCAGACCTTACCATTGCCCAAAGGGGAAACAAGATAGCCAGTGACTGTATCCCACCACTATTTGAAAAACATTTCTGTGAACTTTCTTTCCTTTAACTTATCCATGTTGACACATTTGATCTAAGCCTTTATTTTAGGCTAATAGGTTGCCCTCAATAATGCTAAATTTTAGGGATTGGGTAGGGCTATAGCTGAATGGTAGAATATGTGCTTGGCGTGGCAAGGCTCTGGATTCATTCTCCAGCACCAAAATAAACAAACAAACAAAAGTAATAATAATAATGCTAAGTTGAAAATAGAAAAATTGGGATTGATTTTTCATAGGTATCTTCCAGGAAGGTAATTGATTCATTGGATATACATATGAAGTTTTGACCACCTTCTCTATGCCCACATGCAATTTCACTTCTCTGGGAAGGCTAGGAACTTTCTTCTCAGAATCAGTGAATATTTATAGAGAGTCAAATGAGTTTACAGTCTATTGATGGGGTGAAAAATTATAGAAATCTCTTTACAAATTTAGGTATTTCTTTTATCTCATGGGTATTCACATACACCAGCCCACTGTCTTTAGACAGGTTTGTTTTTATTTCTTTTGATTCCTAAGTGGAAACAGGTGAGGCTGATATATTATGTGACTTGGCCAGGTTTGCTTGTAAGTTAATGAATAAGAGAGAGTTCTAATGTTCAGTTCTCTGGCCTCTTATAATATACATTTCTTTTCCATCCTATTTTTAATTGTTAAGCCAATGAGCAATGAGTTGTATTTTGTCATAAACATACATCAGAATCTATATACACCTCAATTGAACATATACCTTTCTAAAATGTAGAACATGATCTTGGGCAACAAGTACACCACATATTTAAAGTATTCACAAATAGGAATAAGGCTACTTTAGACATCCAAAGCCATTCATGTATGTTCAAGTTTAATGTAATTTATAATCCCTGGAAATAATGGTGAACTACAATTCCCTTTTTGTGGGTTTCTTTAAATAGCCTCAATTTTTGTGTGAGTGATACAGAGAGAAGAGAAAAATTCTAATACCAGACTATAAGGCCTTTTTGGGTGGGATCTGTGTGTAATTCTCTCTTTTATCTCAAATATTTAATCTGTATTTAATAAGTACAAAAAGGTTTATCATTGATTCAACATTTTCTGGTTTTCTTGTTTCTTTATTTTCCTCCTCACTTGTGTCCTTCCTTGGCAGGTGGTTTCTTATTAAAGTAATAAATTTGTAATTTTGATTGTTTCCCACATAAGCCCTTGTAGTTTTAGTTATTAATAATTATGAATGGGAATCCTCAAAGGAATTTTGAAGATTAAATGAGTAAGTATCTGTGAATTACTTCAGATGGTATCTGGCATTTACTGAGGGAAAGCACCTATCCATTGTAGGGACCCCGTAAGTGTTTACTGAGTTAATTGATTAATTACTCTGAGTATGTGCTGGTTGAAAGTGGAGAAAATGTTCTCCAAAAGGAAGTTGTACAAAATGTTCTACACTGACGTTCCATCTTCAGGAGCACAACCATCCAAATGCACATGTAAATATTCCCATGTAATTTTACATTTAGAGTTTTATAACATGATTGGATTTTTCTTTTTGCCTCTTGAGGTCTTGATGACACATAGATTTCATCTACTTGTGTTTTGAATGGATTTAAATCAGGTTTCTTTGAAAAGACTTTCTCCAAATAATCATCTGGTAAATATGTTAGGGAAGGATAATGACATAATTTTCCTTAAATTCATCTTTTTTTTTTTCAGTTGTTGGTTTCTCAGCCATGATCCAAGACTGAGGGCTTTTCTTTCATTAGCCTCTTTGCATTCTCATTTGCGATGTCATTGGGACCTTTAGTTATCACAGGGCATCTTTGTAAGTTTTGATCCTGTATCTTAAAAGATATCTAAACTATGGCTTCATTTCCCATAAGGATGTCAAGTTATTGCTTGATCATAATACAAATGAGACTATAAATTGCATTTGCATATTTCTGTGTCTGATTGAAGCCTTTTTTTTCTCTTGTAAGGTCTTTCACTTGACTTAGGCCAGCCAACTGACATATTGCTCATTAATCATACATATTAACTGTAGTAGTTAACGTTTTGAAATCTAACTTACCATCCTATCCGCCGGGACTAGTTCTTATTTTCTAAATGTGATGACATATGTTTCAGACACTGCTAATTAGGTCTTTCCCTTGAAAATTCACTCTGACATGTTTCAAGAACATTTTCCCCCTGAGTAAGAGTTCATTAAATTATTAATATCCTGGTATAAGTCATGTAGGATTACTTACACAATGTAGCTTTCTATATTTTGAAAACTATTGTTCATAGTGTAGGATGAAATAGATCTCACTTCCTCATGTGTCTTTTCTGGGTAAGGATCAGGAAAAAATAGATATTATATTCAGTAATATACAATGTTAACATAAGGTCAAGGAAACATCTTACACATTACTCTGGATCATCTGCACAAATGTAAGGAAGTATTTTCCTAAACAATCTAAGTCAATAACCTAAAGTCATTCTAGTCAGCTTCTGTATTAAATGATGAGTTTGTAGTAGTTTTATCTTATACCTATTATAATTCTTATCCCTCAAAGATTTATATCTTTATTTATTTATTAGATATACAATTAAGTATAGCATAATGGTAATGATCAGAGACTATTCATCTAGGTTTCCTACATTCACTTCCTAAGTCTGTTGTTTATTAGCTACATGACCTTGTGTAAGTTACTTTGTCATTCTTTTCCCACATCTGTAAAATGGGAATCCTCAAAGAAATTTTGAAGATTTTGAGTAAATATGTGTAAATGACTTCAAATGGTATCTGGCATTTACTGAAGGCATTGTGTTATCTACTGCTATTGGAATACAAATCCTGTAGGTACAGGATTCAAGGTATTTCCAAAGCATATAAAAGCACCTACCCATCATAAGGACCCCATAAGTGTTTATTGAATTAATTAATTAATGACTCTGAGTATGTGCTAGTTGAAAGTGGAGAAAATGTTCTACAAAATACAGTGAAGACAGATAAACATAAGAGTTTAAAAGTCATAATGGAAATTTAGGTAGCTTGGAAAGCTAACTTTGCTCTACAGATTTTATGTATGTGTATATGTATATACTAGATGTAGCAAAGATGCTGGGAACAAGATGTGTTGGGATTTCTGATTAAAGGACACTTTCCTAGAGAGGTACAGAGGAAAAGTCAAAGGAGACATAAAAAGAATCTGGCAAGTGATCCACAGTTGGGATTAGAAGGACTCACTGTGGCACCAGTCTTTCCAGGAAATTATATCTTGTTCTAGGGAATGGAACTGACAGGAACCTAAAAGAGATAGATTAAGTACAGAGACCATATTACTTTTATCCAGTTATAGTTTCAACTGACATTAGATATTAAGTTTAAGGAAATGAAAAGTGACATTCAAATAAAGAAAAAAAAATCCAGTATTTGTAAAATGGTATAGCACCAGATGTTCAGGTTTTGAAGGTCATCAATATATTTTTTCAATATTTAAATCAATTGTGCAAGTAAAAAGAGGTATGGGCTAGGAAATGCCTTCTGAACACACTTGATCTGAAGTTGGTGAGAAAAGAGGACTAAAGAGAACACACACATCTGAGACACAGTGGTGCACAAGTGTCCAGGGGGCTTTCCAGAGTGTCCTATCTCATCTTATTGAGGATGTACAGACAGATGTATGTTTTCTGCCCATTTTCCCTTCCCATCCACGTGACCCCTCCACTCCAAAGAGAAAGCTGAAGAGAGTGATTAGAAGGAAGCACCTTTGAGAAAGAACTCAGTTCTAATTCGCTTCACTGGAACTCCTGAGCTCACTGAGAGCCAAACAAACAAGTCTATCCAAATATCTTTGTATGAGTGTGCCTTTTCCCTCACATCTTCACCAACGCTTATTTTTGCTTGTATTTTTGATGACTATCATTATGACTGGGGTGGGATGAAATCTTAGAGTAGTTTTGATTTGCATTTCTCTAATTACTAAAGATGTTGAATGTTTATATTTATATATTTGTTGATTGCTTGTATATCTTCTTCTGAGAGTGTCTGTTCAGTTCCTTAGCCCATTTATTGGTTGGGTTTTTTGTTTTTTGGTATTAAATTTTTTGAGTTCTTTATATATCCTGGAGGTTAGCCGCTCTATCTGATGTGTATTTGGTAAAAATTTACTCTCATACTATAGGCTTTCTCTTCACCTCAATGATTGTTTCTTTTGCTGAGAAGAAGCCTTTTAGTTTGAATCAGTCCCATTTATTGATTCTTGATTTTATTTCTTGTGCTTTAGGAGTCTTGTGAAGGAAGTTGGGGCCTAATCCAACATGGTGAAGATTAGGGCCTACATTTTCTTCTATTAGGTGCAGTGTCTCTGGTCTATTCCTAGGTCCTTGATATACTTTGAGTTGAGTTTTGTTCATGGTGAGAGAAAGAGGTTTTATTTCATTTTGCTGCATATGGATTTCCAATTTTCCCAGCACCATTTGTTGAAGAGGCTGTTCTTTTTCCAATGCATGTTTTTGGCACCTCTGTCTAATAGGAGATAACTGTTTTTATGTGCTGGTGGGACTGCAATTTGGTGAAACCACTTTGGAAAGCAGTGTGGTGATCCCTCAGAAAATATGGAATGGAACCACCATTTGACCCAGCTATCCCACTCCTTGGTCTATAACCAAAGGATTAAGATCAGCATACTATAGTGACATAGCCACACTAATGTTTATAGCAGCTGAATTTACTAAACTGTTGGAACCAACCTAGATGTCCATCAATAGGTGAATGAATAAAGAAACTATGGTATATATACACAATATAATATTACTCAGCATTAAAAGAGAATAAATTGTGGTATTTGCAAGTAAATGGATGGAGTTAGAGAATATTATGCTAAATGAAGTAAGCCAATCCCCAAAACTAAAGGCCAAATGTTTTGTCTGATTAATGGATGCTGATCTATGGGGGTGGGGAGGCATGGAAGAATAGAGGAACTTTGGATTGGACAAAGGTGAGGTTGGGAAGGGGTTATGGGGGTAGGAAAGGGGTGGAATTAGATGGACATCATTACCCTAGGTATACATATGATTGTATAAATGATGTGTCTCTACATCATGTACAATCAGAGAATTGAAATGTTGTGCTCCATTTGTGTATAATGAATTGAAATTCATTCTGCTGTCATGTACAACTAAGTAGAACAAATAAAAATAATCATAATTAGAGAAAAAACAAATATCATTGTAATTGTCCCTTCTCTTCTACCTGAAGGAAGGATTCAGGTCTTAATCATTTTAATATATTTCCCCCAGCACCAGTAGATAAAACACAGACAATAAATTTTTGCTGAACAGCATGTACTCACAAAACTTTGATAGGATTTATTTCTGCAGTCAACATTTAAATATCCAAATACAATTTAATCCATTAAATTCTTTTCAATTGAAATTGTACAACAAAAATATTTCAGTTTCAAAATTGGGTGGCTATTATAGTTTGATCTTAGGATTCTCTAGTTTTTGTTTGTTTTTCATTTGTCAAACATTTATTGACTAACTGCAAATGTGTTTCTATGGATTTTCTTGGTGCTAGTCAATTCAGTTCTTCAGATTGGACACACACAGCTCTAAAATCCCAGCCTTGAATATATGTCTTTAAAGTGTGCAACTCAAAAATGTTAAAAATATATTCTATGATTTTATGTTAATATAAATTAAGATATTAATGATTTCATATTTCCATGCTGGCTGGTAATACTGAGCTTGTTCTTGCTCCACTGGCCTAGATTCTGATCTGCCTGAAGTTTGTCAGTCATCTTCACTACATTGTTTTCATTTTAACATTTCTAGGAAATAAACCCTATTATTTTATGTGTATTATTGATCCCTCTACATGTTGATTTTGTCTGCTCTAAATCTAAAAGTATAACAGTTCCCTTATTAAAAGTGAAAGATAAAATGCTACATTCATGAGGCATTTTTTATAAAAGTGCTTGGTTTTGGAGATGTGGAAGCCTACTGGCATAGTCCTCAGACAGCAAAGTAGTGTAAGACTTGATTCCTTCTCCAAGCTAAGAGCATTCCAGATATGTAGGAAAGAACATTTTCATAACATGCTTCCAGCTTCCACACTCAAAATGTAGTCCATAAAAGTTAAAATATATTGCAGCATGTTCAGAAAATTGTTTAGACACACCCTACTGTGGTCCTACTCATGATACCAAGATGAGTCAAGTGTGTTGGAAAGATGGGCCTGATAAGCATAGAAAACAGATAGAAATCAGGACTGAGGGAGTTGGTCGTTTGGCATGGAAATTAGGGCATCCCAACAAATCTGAATGGAAAGTTTGGGTTGGCCTGCAAAGTCAGAGTTGAGAGTGAGGTTAGGCAAGCCGGGAAGAATTTGGAAACCTAAATTACAAAGGAAAAGTGATAAGCAAATGAGACATTTTTTTAAAATGGCTTCCATCTCTTTTTTAAAAGAATGTTTTTTCAGTTGTTGATAGACCTTTTTTATAATTTTTTAAAATTTATTTATACGTGATGCTGAGAATCAAACCCAGTGCCTCACACATGCCAGGCAAGTCAGCTACCACTGAGCCACAGCCCCAGGCCTCAATGAGACATTTTTAAAAGTTTGACTTTGTTATGTAAACACAAAAATATCACAGGTTCTTACTGTTGAAATGTTAAACAATTTTTGATTTCATAAAAGTAGAGAAGAGTGGTAATCACTAGAATCTAGGGAGGGTCTGGGAGAGAGACCTGAAGAGAGGCTGCATAACTCAGGTACCAAAAACTGTTAAATAGGAAGAAACTAGTTCTAGTGTTCTATAGCACAGGTGGGAACTGTAGTCTACAAAATATCTAGAAGAGTTTAAAGTTTTCCAACACATAGAAATTATAGATGTTTGAGAAATAGAAATACTATTACCCTGACTTGGTCACTATACATTTTATATATGTATTAAATTATACTTTAGCCCATAAATATGTACAAATATTATGCATCAATCTAAAATAATAAAAAGAAGAAATTACAGCAGCAAAGTGATCTAAATTGTGAATGATTAGAATATTCACAACAAGCAAACTGTAATCTTTTTCAATGAAGTATTATTTTATTTAAATTATCATTTATTGAATTGTAGCTCAGGGGGATTAGATAATAATGTCACAAACTTATAATATTTTTTCTGAAAAGCCACATTAATTATCAATGCAGCCCTTTTAAAGAAAATAAAAGAAAGGGACAGAGAGAGGGGGAAATTGTGAAGTGATTTGAAAATGTTAAGATTCCCATCTAGATGAAGAAGACAACAGAATGGAGTCATCTTTCCTGTGCTCCAAACCCATTTCAAATTGTTTGCTCTTACTGAATTACATCCTCTTCCCATGTCCTTACAAGAGCCACTTGTCTGATCCCTGCAGTAACGAGACCTTTATGACGAGTGTTGTTGCTGTCATAGATGTATTTTTAAATATCTGTTAAGATGTAAAATGCACTTAGGATATTATACATTCCTTACATAATTATTCCATTCCCCATTTTTGCACATATTAGTGATTTCAAATGTGGTAACTCTTTATAACATCAGTCATAAATCTTATTTCCGTTCACAATGTAAAAAAAGAAAACTAAACTTCCCAGATAGTCTGTAATGTTTTCCTGTGTAATTAACACCTCATTCACAGTTGTGTGTGCCAGTCAAGGCCCTGTCTCTTCTTCCTTGACATTTCCTTGATATTCAAGCTAAGCTGATGCCTAAGAGCATGCAAAATATACATATGAAAACAGGGAAGTATTTTAAAGGAGCCAACTGTATTTATAAAACCTGGCTACAAAGAAACGTGTTTTATCTTGTGGTTTAGGGTCTGCATACCAACTTTTAAGTTGTTCTCCATTTGTGTACAATGAATCAAAATGCATTCTACTGTCATATACACCTAATTAGAATAAATAAACTAATTTTTAAAAATCTGATTACAGATTACCCTTGTCAGCCTCACCAAAACAAAAAACAAAAACAGGTCACAAAAGAACCAATAGTCTGTTATTTGCATTCTTTTATCTTTTTTTTTTTATTACTAGAGATTGAACCCAGGGCCTTGCACATGCTAAGCACATGCTCAGCACATGCTCTACCACTGAGTTATATCCCCAGCCCTGCATTCCTCACTTAGTAATGTCCCTGGAGGGTTAAGTGTTTATAAATCAAGTAATCAAGTGTCTAATTTAAGATACACATGCTCTCTTACTGCAAGTCATCCTGGAAGGATCAGGTTATTTTCACTGTTGAAAGTTTATAGATGTCATTTATTTAAATAGCCTTGTTTGGGTTGGCATTTTCTTGTCTGTTTTTTTTTTTTTTTTTTTCTGAGAATAGTGGCCCTGGACATACCAAAGGCAGATGAATGAAGTCATTAGATCATTTAAAGACAATTGTTCCATTATGAGACTCTCCTAATTTTATTTTTGCAAGTTTTATTGAAATATAATATACATTCATTAAAATGTTTGCACTATAAGGGAACAACTTATTGCTTCCTCACAAAATGAACTTACTTGTATAACCAGCATAAGTTCAAGGAACAGAATATCAAGAAAACCCTCTGATGACTTCAGTCACTCCCTACCCCATTGTAACTTCTAATAGCATAGATTAGTTTTGCCTGTTTTTGATTCTTATATAAATTGATCAGCATTATGCTTGTAAGAAACATTCATACAGTTTATAGCATGTAGTTCAATTCTATTCATTTTAATTGTTACATATTATTCCATACTATGAATAAACCACAGTTGATTGCTTTTTATTTCCCCTTTTAATGGGCATGTTGATTCTTATTTTATATATATTTTTAAATAGTCATATGCATGGTTAAGAGTTGATTACATTTTTTAAAGATGCTAACTAGATGTTTTAGAAGATTTCCTTTAGATATTGTCAGATTGTTTTTATATAAAAAATGGAAAATTGAATAAAAAGTGGTAGACAGGGGGAAAACAAGAACTAAAAATCGTTCCCACCATGTACCAGACATTGTGGTAGGACTGGTGTTTATTTGTTTTAGCTGTGGTAAAAAACACACAGCAAAAAAAATTACCATTTTTATCATTTTTAACTCTACAGTTTCATAGTGTTAAGTATATTCACATTATTTTGAAGCAGATCTCCAGAACTTTTTCATCTTGCAAAACTAAAACACTATACCCATTAAACAATTCTCCTTTTCTCCTTCCTCCCACCTCCTGGTAACATCCATACTGCTTAGTATCTAAGAATTTAAATACTTTATATCTCTCACATAAATGCAGTCATAGCATTGTCTTATTGTGACTGGCTTATTTTAGTGTAGTGTAGTTTAGTGTTATTTTTTTCTGATAATAGTGATCCTCAGTGTCACTAAAGTCACTAAAGATTTAAAGTATTCAAGTTCTTAGATATCACCTCAGGGTTTCTCCATGTTGTAGCATGTGGCAGGATTTCCTGCTTTTTTTAAGACTAATATTCCATGGTATTAGGTATGTTTGCACCATATTTGGCTTATCTATTCATCCATTGAAGGACAATTGAATCGGTTGCACCTCGTGACTGTTGAGAATAGTGCTGCTATGAACATGGATATGCAAATATTTCTTCTTGATCGTACTTTCAGTTCTTTTGAGTATGTACCTGGAAGATCATATGATAGTTCTCTAATTATCTGACGATCTCTACAATATTTTCCGTAGCAGCTGTACTATTTTACAATCCTGCTAACAATCCGTGTCCTTTTTGACACTTGTTATTTTCTGGATTTTTAGCAGTAACCATCCTAAAGGGAATGTGTGACTAGAATGTTATAAATGATCCCTTTTTTAATCCTTCAAGAAAGTGGCAAAATATAAAGTTCCATTTAACAGCAATGCAGTCTTTGCACAGAAACTTTCTATAAGAGAAAAAGCAGGGATTCCAGTCCAGGTGGTTCTGAACTTGACAATGAAAAATTTATTCTCGAAGTTTCACATATTCACAAAATCAATTGAGTTATTTTGAGCTGTGTTTACAAAATATAAGGTGCTCTATAGAATTTCCTGACTTTAAGTGTAAAATAGGAGATGTAGTTTTCTCAAACTGTGATCCCTAGAACAGCACTATCAGCATTACTGTGAACTTGTGAGAAATGCAGATTCTCAGATCATAACCCAGACCTACCAAATCAGAAACTCTGAGAGAAGAGAGAGCAGTCTGCTCAACCAGCCCTCCAGGTGATCCTGATGCATGGTCAGGTTTGAGCACCACTGGGTTTAGATCATTAGGCAGATATCCTAATGGTGATCTTTTTACTATTGCCAAACTGGAAACTGACATGTTGAGCATGTTGGAGTTTCCAGGGTAACCTGATAGAGTGAACTGTGTTCTGTACTTTGTACCTCAGTTTTCAGTAAAGTGTTGGGTTGGCCCAATTATAACAAAACTGGGAAAATAGCACTCCATATGTTAGAAGTTTTAGCCAGACTCCAATTTCGCAGAGTTGCTTCTCAACAAATGGCCACCCTCCCCAGGAAAATCTCTCTGGGCTCAGCAGGGATCTGGGTTATCTGCCAGGATTTTCATCCCTGCTGGCATCCAAGTTCCCACTTTTTGCCTCCCTTTAGAATGGGTCTGCAGTAAGCCTGGGAAGAACAGAAATAGCAGGAGATAGCAGAAACAAATGTGGAAACAAATATCAACTATTCCTCCTGCCAGCATCCAAGGCTTCTACCTGTCCCACCGTCAACAGCCCCTGGTCCTAGGTGTCCTGGACCAGTTCCCCAGAGACTTGTGAGGTACACAGCAAGGAATCAAACATCACACTTCCCTCTGAAAAATGGAGGAATCTGATTTTAATCTAGAATGAGAACTGTGGTTTTACCTATGGTCTTTACATAATTATTAATAATAGAATATTTCAGGTTGTCTTGCTTAAATAATAAAATTCATCCTACCAAGAATCTGCTAACTCTTAGGTAAGCTTTTGCCTTTCCTTAATGCTTTTGAATGAAAAGAGAGAGCTTTTGGAGGAGCAGAAGATTGTGCAGCTGCATTCAGTCTGCTGGCGGGGAATAAGATAAGGGACCTAATTCCTGGGGCTTTTTAGGGAGAAGGATGGTAATGTCTGGGAGAGGCCTTGAACCATTATGATGATAGGAACTGTGGCCTCCATTAGTGCTTTCAAGCCTAGTTGTACTCCCAAGCATGCACCTATTTCTCTTCCATCGACCCCTGCTCTGTGCTGTCAGAGCGACCTCAATAGGGCACTGAGACCTGTTTCTCAAGTTCCAAGGGCTTCCCTTACCTAGTTCTATGATATATTTAATGACAGAGCTAAGTGACTATGTTGCATTGTAAAACTCATCTTATTGGTTCAAATCTGCTTCAAGGGATTAGTAAACTTCAGGCCTGGAAACTGAGTTTAAATTGAAAATACATGCTGGTTCAAGTTATCTGCACAAATATGTTCCACTAACTTAACAACTCTCACAAATATTCTACGTGCTTGTCCACTCTTAGAAAGGATCTGTAAATGAATCCAGCCCTCTCTCTGCATCCTGGAGCATACACATCAGTACACTTGACAGTAGCAAGACTGACTTAATGATCATGTAAATCAGCAGAGAGATGTAAGGATTGGATGCCTGCCTTCCATACTAAGTTGTGAATGCTTTTTGCTCCTCAACTTAACACATGTCAATGTTGTTTTACAATATCTGACACTGAATTTGTCTTCAACATTAACTCTGTGGTAAAAATTGACCAATAGTCGGCCTCATTTTCCCCACTTCCTGCCCAAATCAATACACATGTCTCCTCTGAAGAATGGGGAATGTAAACAGAACTTGATCCTATGGTTTTAACTTACCTCAATCTGATGTGTGCTTAAAGAAAGACCAATCACTTACTTGGATGCCATTGATTTAGTTTTTTTGTGCTCTTGTGAATTAATAAATTTACAGTGCTTCTATTTTCTAAGTAAACTTTTTATCATTGATTAGTCCTCAAAGGCTAATTGACTTATATTTACTAAAAGACCCAATATATTGATTTTCAGAAAATGTAGACTGCAGGACTAGGAAATGGTGTACCTGTGAATAACTTGTATTAAATATATAGAATATCAACCTGTATATTCATTCCAATTTTATAGTCCCCCAAAGAACTCTAATGTTTAGGTCTCTAAAATGAAAGAACACAAAGATACCACTTTTTATATTTATTTTAATTTTTTTAAAGTTAAATTCTGTTCTGAAGATGTTAGCTAGGATGATTTATGAAAATGGGTGCCTTTTTGAAATGAAGTCCTTGATGGCACGCCCTTAACTTACCTTCATCAACAGTGGGCATGTTTCTCATCCAATCACTGAAGAGCATTTGCTTGCTTACCTCTCAAAGTTTACTCTGCAGATCCAGCTGTTATTTAAACTTCCTATTTCATCCCAAGCTTAGGTGAAAACCAGAGAGATCAAGTAAGTTTGCCTCACACTTTTAGAGCAAGAAAATTAGAGAATAAAAAGGATCTTTCTGTGTTTATGATTTCAATTCTTTTTTAAAAAAAGTATCGAAAAGATCAACCAAATGCAATTATGTTTTATCACTAAGACTTTTGTGTAAATATTCTACTAATAAGGTAATCAAATAGTTATTAATAACAATGAACTAGAATGAAGATATTCAGAAAACATGCTCAGAAATGCTTCTCATTCCAATTGTATACTTCTAAAACCTAAGCTTACTTTCTTTAAAAAAAAAGTTTAAGACAATAATTGTATAATAAGAAACTAGATGCTCTTAAATGATATTTGATCAGAGTTACTTAAGATGTTAACACAAACTTACCTGACTCTTGCAATTAGAATTTAGCTGGTTTTGAAGTGGGAGAGTTAACATTCAGTTACAATAATGAAGATTAATATGCAAGAATTATACATTTTAGTTCACTTATAAAACAGCTTAACCATCCAAAAGGAAGAAAAGAGCTAGCTAATGTGATTTAGACAGAATATATAATTATGTTTAACACAGTGCTTTTCAAACTTTAGTGAGCATAAGAATTACCTGAAGTAATTCTAAAATGTAGATTCATAGTTCCCATCCCCAGAAGCTTCTAACCAGTAAGTACAAGATAAAGCCCAAGAATAGGCATGAAGTAGGTGACCTACCTTAACCTTAGGTAACTCCTATAAAATTAGAATTCTGAGCCCTCTTTGAGAAGCAACAAATTAAGTTGACAGATGCATTTATTATTTCATTCTAAACTACGAAATCATCAGATAAAATGCCAATCTTAAGTCATCTTTCAGTATGCTAGAGCATACTGCTAGACAGCAATTAAAGTATATTCATTTCAGGTACTTTATTTTTCATTGTGGTAATTATGAACTACCCCAGAGCTTTTATAATTCCCTGATGTTTAAGAATCATATGGACTTGGAATGTTTTTTTTTTAACTTTTGTTAATTTTTACTGTTTTCCTATTGCCATTTAATATGTTTTGTATTACAGCAAAAGGAGATCACAGCATTTATTTGTTTTTCTTTGGTTTCAAGGGAAGAAGAGGAAAAACAGGACCACCTGGAAAACCAGGACCCCCAGGACCACCTGTGAGTAAACAATAGGAGGACTGTCCCCATCCTCCTGTCCCCATTCTGTCTGCCTTTTTACTTTCATATGTGACCTCAGTGCTAGTTTACTTCCCTATAGAATAATTTACTTCTTTGTACTGTTCAGAATAATTGGTTTCAGCACTTGTAGGGACAATTCATGCTCCCTATACCACCACCTTCATCACCACCCAAACTGGGAGACAAAGGCTGCTGGTAGCTCTCTGTATACCTCACCCCCTTGTTTATTACATGAGCAGTAATGAGTGAGCGTCCTCAACTGAACATCTCCAACAATCATCCAACAACTGAGCATCCACATGTACAAACAGATGAATTCTGTTCTGAGTCTGCCTGAGCTCAATTTCAAATGCTTAATAACATTCAGGCTGGTTGTAAGATAGACAACTGGCATATCCACTCTTCTTGATACAAAATATATTGTCAGGGACTGGGGTTGTAGCTCAGTGGTAGAGCGGTTGACTAGCACGTATAAAGAAGTGGGTTCGATCCTCAGCACCACATAAAAGTAAATAAAATAAAGGTATTGTGTCCATATACAACTAAAAAATTATACTTAAAATAATGTGTTGTTAGAGAATGTCATAGAATGGACTTTCTAAAAAGAGTTAACTTATCTCATTCCTTTACCCCAAAATTCTGGAAAAAAGGATTCCATCTCTTGTAGTTTTAATAATTCTAACCTGCCAGAGTCTGGTCTGTGTCCAAGCTAATCCAGTGATGTGGATTCCAGGTCACTAATAATCCCTAAGTTGCCAGATTCCCAGGGCACTTCCACACTTCATCTTACTTCATTGCCACACAGAAATTTACTCTGTGGATGGCTCTCTTTGAAACTCTCTGTTCTCTTGGCTTCGTAACAATTATTTTTCTCTCCTAACTCTAGGGCTATCCCTTGGGTCTCCCTTGTTAACAACTTTCCTTCTGTCCCCATCAATATGTTGGATGAATTAGTAAATCCCAATCATTTATTCCCATCCACATATCCCTCCAGTGTTCCAGGCCTACATCCTGTGGCTCAGTATCTCCATGTGGAAGTCTCCTAGGGGTACTACAAAAGGAACATGTCCAAAATTCTCTTTAAAAATAATTCTAGATTTGTTTTTCCTCTTTCACCCTTTGTATATACAGTCCCTAAACCATGCCAACCCTATATCTCTATAGGGGATATAGGGATATATAAAAATATATATATATTGTAAATCCATCTTCTCCTCTCCATCCTCATGGCCACCTCCTTAAATTAGGCCTAGGCAACTTGTATCTATATTTATGTGGCCATCTAACAACTGGTCTCTTTGCCTTTACTTTGTCTAAGTGGAGTAATCTCTCTAAATCATGACTCCAACCATATAGCTCAGGCTTTACAAATTCATGCTGACTTGAATCACTTAAAATTGCTTAATAGCTGAAAACTATTTGGCTTAAAATGTCTTAATAGCTCCTCGTTTCTTCAAGAAAGATGGATGCCATGTCTCCTACCTGCCATTCTGGGCCCTTCATGGTTTGCCTTCTGTCTACCATTGCCCTCCTCCTCCATGCCCTTCCTCCCTTCCTAATTTGCAGTGTAATCTTGCCATGCTTTGCAAATGTTCTCCACTATCTTCATAACTCAACCTCAGCATCAGTTCTCCTACATGGCCTTTGATGGGCTACCCTTCATTGTCCTCGAACCATGAACCTTCTGCAGATACAGCACACTGCTTTGTAACTGTTATTTTGCTTATATGTCTGACCACTTCCCTGTAATTTCTTTTAAACCACTATTTTTGTCACTATCTACTAGCGTAGTTTCTGGCCTATGGCATGTAATTATTGATTATTTATTTAATAAGTGAATAAACAAATGAATATAATTTTCAAATAGGAAAATGAAGGGATGGGAATGGAGCTTAGTAGTAGAGGGCTCATCTAGCATGTGCAAGGCCCTGTGTTCAATCCCTGGTGCCAGGAAAAAGAAAGGAACGAAGAAAGGAAGAAAGAGAGGGAGGGAAAAGACCAGACAAGACTAGATAAGTGCCTTTTTAAAGAACAGAACTTTACTTAGCTACTAGAGGACTCTACACCTAGCTCCTTAGGTATCTCTTAGGATGTCATCATGTGCCAGAAATGAACATAATGTGTGTCCACTCATTTATTTTCATTTCACTTCATTTATTCAAGTGGATTATACTCTTAGCAAGGCATTGTGTCGCTTAATATGATATAAAAATAAGGGGGTATGACTTAGATATCCTAGAATTCAATCTTTTAAGTATCATCTTTGTTGATTTTTATTCCAATGTTTTTGGCAAAATAGAGAACGTATTATAAGATTTTGAATACTTGTTTTATCTTTCAGCATAGAAAGCTGGTGAATGCTAACAGACAAGATTAGACATTGGTGTCTTTTTTCCCAATGTATGATGCTCCTTTTAAGACAGGATAATTGCTGTCTCAGGGGAGGAATTTGAATGATGAAAGTCTTTATGACAAGCTTGCCAACTGTCTATGAGAAAAGAGGATTACACTGAATTCTGGAATGTTGATCAAATGAGTTGATCAAATGAGTTCATTCAGGAATGTCAAAGATTAAGAAATATGTGCTGGGCCTTCTGGCACGTGCCTGTGATTCTAGTTACCTGGGAGGCTGAGGTAGGAGGATGGCAAATTTGAGGCCAGCCTGGATAACTTAACAAGACCTTATCTCAAAATAAAATGAAAAGAACTAGGATGTAGCTTGCAGGTAGAACACTCTTGGGTTAGAACCCAAGTCTCACAAACAAGAGGGTATTGGGGGCATGGAAAGGGGAGGGTGGAGGCGGGGAAAGGAAGAGGAGTGCCTTTATGAAAGGATTCATAGTAATTCCACAGGATTTTTTGGTTGTTGTTTGTTTGGTTGGTTGGTTGGTTGGTTTGGTTTGGTTTGGTTTTGCCAGCGTATTCGGGGGGAAGGAATTATTTCAAGTATTAAATTTAGAATTTAAATTCAGCTACGGATCTGATACAGAGTACTCATTAAATCCTGAATACATACTTTTAAAAATAAAAGTAGTTTATTAACATGTAATATAAGATACCCAGTTTATTAAACTAAAGGCATAAGGAAAAAAAATCTATGCAGAAAATTTTTATATATATATATATATACACACACACACGAATGAATGAAAAGCATTAGGCTAAACTCAGCTCATTTTCTGTTTGAGAATTGCAGTTTATGGAAACTCTGTCTTTCTGATTCTGGTATGATGCCTCTGACTGACTGAAATGCCTTTTCTCTCATACAACAATCATCAAAGCTTCACCTTGGGATACAGTTATCATCAACTTTTGGATGTTTTAAATTGATGACGTGTATAATAGTGTGCTGCAAAAAAGTCCCGTAGAGTACCCAGCCATACTTGCAGAGCTTAGTTGAGGACAGCTTGGAAAAGAAAAGTAAAATAATTGGCTCCCCACATTTTTCTGTGCCACCTTCACATTAATTTTTCGAAACATAATGTACTTTATAAAGAGAGCTGTTATTTCCCAAATGACTAGACGTGAAGAGAGTTCTTCAAAATGAGTCCTTTTGAAGTCATAATAACGAACATTTTAAGAAAATGAGCTCATAAAAAAAAAAAAAAAAACTAACTGTTTCTAATTCACATTGTTCAACTGTTTCACAAATGTTTATTGAGGGCCCTACTGTGGGCCTAATACTCCCTTAGCAGCTGGACTTGCAAAGCTAAGTAAGACATTGTCCTTGCCTCCTAGGAGATTCAAGTTTAGGAAGACAATTCAGTGAAGTTAATTGTTAGGGTTGGTTTCCTATAGGAATTTATAAGTGAAGTGTAAAGATTGAGGAGGATTGCCCAGAAAAACAGATAGAAAGGGAAAAGGGATCAAGCTAGGTACTAGGTACTAGGTACTAGGTACTATTGGCAGCTAGGTATTGTTTTGCAGGGACAAAAACAGAGTGCTGAGCCTCTGGCAAAGGAGGTGAGGAGCTATCCAGTGAAGGGAGAGCAGGAGGCCAGCGGTAGTGAAGCCAAAGACAGCCAGCTGTCATGGGGAAGCTCTCCAAGTCAGGTGAACCCATGAAAAAGTAGGAGGTTTCTAAGCTGGAGAGCCCCAGGGCCAGATTGTATTGTTAGGTCACTCTAGAGGAACATTGGAATTGAACTGCAAAGAAAGTAAACAAGATTCATTGAAGCTATCATAGTATTTACTGTTTCTAAAGTATTAGCAGAGTATTTGTTATCTCTGTTTGCAAGTCCCTTGGAGGTATTTACATTGTATAGAGAGATATAGATTGTATACACAGAGGGGGAGGGGGAAGGGGAGATTTTTAAGAGAAATCCCAGGCTGTTTGTGGACATTTTTAGATCAAATGTCATTTTCTATTTATTTGTCTTTTCCAACATTGTACTCTGTGTGACATGAGCCCCATCTCACAGCAGAAAGGAAGGCAATTAAGAGAACAAGAGAAGGGTTGTTAGGGGCTAAAATTCTAATTGGGACTGGAGATGGTTATGACTCACATGTGAGATCCCTAAAGCATGCATTAGAATTTCTTTTGCCAACATGAAATGTAAAATAATCTTAGTTTTATCTCTTTTATTAAACATTAATTAAAATATCCCTCAAATGAATGAATATTTTATATAATTTTAATGTTATGCCTGAGCAGTTAATTTTTAGAAAAGTTGAGAAGAGAAAACTAGTCTAGTTGATGTCACTGTCTGAAAAGAGCCAAGGAATTGGAGTTATCTGGAGGCACAAATCCTTTGATAACAGCATATTTTGATCAATGTCCTCAAGAAGATGTTCTTCCCTTTGGGGATTTAGAGGTGTTCCCTAAATCAAAGGTAGTGTTGTTATTTAGGGGAGTGTCGATGAAGATTAAAAGACATGGAACTGAAAGGAAAAGTCTCTGATGGCCTGAAGCAACTCACATAATTAAAATGCTTTAACCAATTCTTCCACTTATGATTCTTTGTTCTGAAGCCAAATTTGTATTTTCTTACTTTCTTAAGAAATTTTTGTACCAAAAAGGCAAGTTGCTTACAAAGAATAATTTCCTACAACTTTCTGTTTATCTTATTGTGTGCTAGTGGCGGGGGTAGTGTGGATAATGGGTGTGTCTGTGTGTGAAAGGACAACTTTTTCTCCCTGAAACACTATCTCCTAGAGAAGAAGAGAAGAAGAAATATCCCCTAATAAGGGGATATTTACGAAAGTTAATCTATTGAACTAATGTTATTAAGTTGTCTTCATGAGTCAGTGTTTCACAAAAGTCATATATATTGCTCCAAATTAGCTCTCCATATTTAATAGCAATATTTAGGGAAAATTCGTCTTTAGGGAAGACTTTGTTGGAATTTACACACATGTAATCAGCACATAATAAAATTAATCAAAGTGCTTGTAACTGAGGAGCAACTAAACAGGTTATTTAACAGTGTTGGCTATGAACCCTTATGTTGAACATAGTTTCTTAAGTATTTTTCCAACTTCCTGTTAAAAAGCAAAGCTGATCTCACAAAGGAGAAAGCTCCCCCATTTTCCAAATATGCCATCTTATCCTAAACAAATATTCTGCATTGCTGGGTATCTTACTCTGTGTTCTGTTTTTATGGCTGACTGCCACAGACCAATTAGTTTATTAAAAGTAGACCTTTACTTAACTCACAGTTCTGGAGGCCCAGGAGTCCAAGAGCATGGCGCTGCCATCCGGGAGGCCATCTTGCTGCAGCATAGCGTGGCTGAGGGCATCCTGTGGTGGGATATAGCTAGCTGCTAGCTCAAGCCTCTCTTCCTCCTCTAATAAAGCCACTAATTGCATGGTGACCCCACCCTCAGGACCTCACCTAATCCAATTACTTTTCAAAAGCCCACCTCCAAATGCCATGAAGATGAATTTCGGGGTTAAGTTTCCAGTGCCTGAAATTTGTGGGGGGACACATTTAATCCATAACAGAGAGAAACCATTAAGTAGAGACATCTTAGATTAATAATACCATCAAATACATCAAGACCGAGATGTATTTGTATTTTTACAGAGTCCCAAAGTATCAAAGTGCTGAATGACTCTTTAGGAGAAGAAATAGTGCTAACTTTTGAGGAAACAAATGCAGAGGAAAGAGGGATGGACTAAACCAGTTTATGAAAGAGCCAGCTCTGGTTAGATATGACACTTCCTGTGTTTTATGGAGTTTCACAGATATCTTGAGAAGTAGAAGTTATCCTCTATTATGGAATAAGTGATGCATGGAAACATTATATAATTTGCCCAAGATCACACAAGCCTAAGAGAAGGAGGCAGACTTAAGTCCCAGGAACTGATTCCTAAAGTCGCCTTCATCATGGAGGATCAGTGGTGTCAGAGACAAGTTTCTAGTTTATGGTTTGACTAGGACTGGCCCACAAGCACCATACACAAAACATTGCTTGAATTTTTGCATGGCACTGTTCTACATCAGGACACAGACAGTACAGGATGTTGGTGAGGAACCTAATCCAATCCCTCACTAGCTCATTCTACGCAATTCACCTGACATTTCCACATCTTCATTTGCTTCTCTCTAAATTTGAAATGATAGTACCTGCCCTGCCTAATTCCCACAGTTCCTAGAAGGAGGAAATAGCATGTATATGAAAAAAACTTTCCTCTACATGTGAAATTCTCTCTAAATGTAACTTAGATCCATTACTAATTCTGAATACCTATTCACATTGTAGGTAGAAGAGCTCCTCTTGAATCTATAATAGAACCAACACATTTTTTTTCTCTTTACTAATTTCCTAAAATACAATTAGCAAAAATTTGTCTATCAACACGTTGTATAAATAAGTGATTACTTTACCTATGGAATACTTATTCTAGATATGTAAAGCCACTCTTGAAGAGATAGAAAAGTTATTCTCTCAAATAAGCATTAACATCTTGGGCCTAGGGATTCTGTGATTTTTTTTCTCCTCAGCTTTACAACCTCTTGCTTGCTTATGTGGTTTGTTTATCCATGATCTATTGTGTTTTCTTAATTGTGATGGTCTCAACTACTATTCCTCATACTCTAGTAAAATTCTTTTATAAAAAGCCTTCCAGTTCTCTCAGTAGCATATGCAATGGAAAATAGTGGCCTCATATTATGATGAGACTTGACAAGTCTTAAGTCTTAGAATATTTTGTTTCAAGTATTCTGATTTTTAGTTTCTTTAGAAAAGAAGGGAAAGCAGCTGGAAATGAGGCGGAGCAGGAGGGAAAGCCAGAGAATTTAACTAATGAGCTATTAAAGGAAGTATGTATTAGCCCACCCATTTGACATTAACTTTACTTCTCATTCATCATCACTCTAAGGAGCGTTTATTAAAGACCACATTAATTTTAAAATGTGTTATTATTTCTCTATTATAGGCAGGCCTTTTGATTTTTCTTTCTTTTTTTCTGGTATTGTTTTTGTGCATTGTTTCATTATTGCAGTATGAGAACTGAGTAGTAGGCTCAAATGTGTCACATTTCAGTGCATAGCAATTTAGGTTGAAAACAGAAAAGTCAAGAAATGTGTAACATAGGGCAGCAGCTCCCTCTACTGTTTCTACTTGGAAATTTCTAAGCAAAAAAATGACACTTCACAGATCTTGGGAGGATGTTGCAGATTATGTAAATTTTTCAGTGTTTGAAGCTTAGTTATAAATCAATACAATTTTCAAGATTTTGTCGCACTTTCTGTTTTTCTTGTGCCTTAAATATAAGTACCGTATCATTTTTAATGTCAACATAATACTTTCTTGAGATGAAAAATCTTTACTTAGGTCATGGACCTCTAAAATGGCTGTTACAAAACACCAACAAAACTCTGCAGCACTAATTTAGTAGGAATTTACTCCAGTTAAATCTATGCTCCTTTTATAAAACACTGATCTGATTTAAAATATACAAAATCATGTTATTTCTACTTTAATTTTAACTTCATTTAAGTGGAACATCTTTTACCTTTAAAGCATGAATCATTACATAATCTAAAAAGGTATGATTACATAGCAGTTTACACACTTAAAATAATAAATTTAGGATATAAAGTTGCATTCATTTACAAAAGTGAGTCCATCTGTGATTTTGCTTTTTATACTTTCAGTTAATTGTGGTCAACCATGGTCCAAAAATATTAAATGGAAAGTTCCAGAAATAAGCAGTTCATGAGTTCTAAACTATACACATTTTGATTAGCATGATGAAATATCACATCATCCTATTCTGTCCCACCCAGGATGTGAATCATCTCTGGCCACTGAATCCACAGTATACAACCTTTATCTTACTTGACAATGGCCCTAAAGTTTAAGAACAGTGATGTTTGCAATTGGGATATGCCAAAGAAAAGCTGAAGCTGTAAGCGAAAAGGGGGAAATTCTCAATAAAGAAAAAAAAAGGAAGCTGAGATTTCTGAAATCTATGACAAGAATAAATCTTTGTGAAATTATGAAAAAGGAAAAAGAAATTATTGCTAAATTTGCCATTATACTCCAGACTACAAAAATTATGACATGATGGAAGAGGCATTAAATTATAATATTTATGCCAGGCACAGTGATAGACACCTATAATCCCAGCAACTTGTGAAGCTGAGGCAGGAGGATCACAAATGTGAGGTCAACCCCTAGAATGCAGCAAGAGCCTGCCTCAAAATGAAAAATGAAAAGGTCTGGTGATATGGCTCAGTAGTAGAGCTCCCCTGGGTTTAATCCCCAGTGTGTGTGTATATGTATATGTATATGTATATGTATATGTATATGTATATGTATGTATGTATGTATATATTATCTATAGCCTCTAGACATCTGCTGAAGGCTTTGAATGGATACTGGTGAGAGGGAATATGGTAATTAACAACTATGTATTGAACATCTACCAGATGTTAATCACATATCCTGTATGTGACCAAATGCATTTTGAGGTTCATCAGGTCTCTGTGGATATCTAATTCATATTCTTAGCATCCTGTCTATAAGTCTTGATCTGATCAGGGTTTGTCATGCTTGCAGATTTCCCTTTTTTTCTGTTATAAACAATAGATATATAGGGGTTTAGAAAGCCAAAGTAACAAACAAGCTACAGAAAAGTCCTCTACCTTTAATAACTTACATTCTGCTATGAAGAGAGGGAAAGGCATAGCAGTGATTGCTAAGCAATTAAATAATACACTAAACAATTTCAGTTCACTGTGGGGCACTGTAGAGGAGCAAACTCTTCTGATAAAGGAGGAGCATACTCCTCTGATTAAAACAAACAAACAAACAAACAAAAAACTCCAAATAATAAATATTTGGAAGGAAGAGAGGCATTACTGTGGTCAAGAGACCCAAGGGAGGGCTCTCTAAGCAGGTGACAAGAATTGTCCAATCAGATCCAGACATGAAAAGGGCTCTAGGTGGGGAAAATCTTGATGCACTTACTAAATATAAAAAAGCTAAGAGAACTGTAGAGCCAGAAAAAACTTTGAGAGTCAAGTGGCTTTATCACACAGGGCCTTATAAGAATAGGAGTGGGGGGTGCAGGTGGCAATGAAAATAATCAACTGATCACATTTCCCTTTTGTACTTGTCAGATGTTGTTGTTTTTAATCTGAGGTGGTTAATTTTGATTTTTGATTTTTCATGTGATGAAATTACTATTCCTGCTGATACAAATCAAGTATCCTGAACGTAGTATCTTTTTTAGCCCATCATTTTTTTATCTTTGAGTAGAACAGTGCTTTAGTCAGTTTTTCCACAGCTGTGACAATCTGACAAGAACAACTTTAGAGGAGGAAAAGTGTTTTGGGGGACTCAATTTCAGAGGTCTCAGTCCATATATAGCCAGCTCCATTCCTTGAGGCTCAAGGTGAGGCAGAACATCATGGCAAAGAGTGTGGTGGAAGGAAGCAGCCCACATGATGATCAAGAAGCACAGAGACTCCACTCACTAGATACAAAATATAGACCCAAAAAGCATGCCCCAATGACGCACCTCCTCCAACTACACCCTACTCACCTTCAGTTACCACTCAGTTAATTCCATCCCTGATTGGGTTAAGACTTTCACAACCCAATCATTTCTTCTTTAAATCTTCTTGCATTGTCTCACACATGAGTTTTGGGGGACACCTCGTATCTCAACCTTAACAATAGGCAACAGATTTGTTTGCTGAGAGAACATAAAAACTGGCAAAGCTTTGGTTGTAGCCCATTCAATTTCAGTCTTGTCTGAGTCCACTGGACATCATACTTTTCATTAAACATGGAGAATTCTGTCACATATAAGTCAGTTTTTTCTTTGTCCCTGAAGCTAACCCTGAGGATTCCTTGCTGATAGGTCACATGCTGAGTCAGATAAACAGTTGTAACAACGAAAATGCATGCCCTCAAACATCATAGAACTAATGCACTTGGTACCCATTATGCATCGCTATCCGCAACTTGTATATTTTCCATCTCTAACTTTATTTACCCTGCACTGAGAATTCAAGATACAAAATTACTATTTCTAGTATAAAGCAATGTCCTCTCCAAAACAAGTTAATAACCCAAAACACATTTTGGACTGCTGAATAAAGCAGATGACAAAAAAAATGTCTGACTGAAACATTTCTTTATGAAAATATCCTGTATGTGACTGTATGCATTTCGAGGCTCATCAGGTCTCTGTCAAAATCTAATTCATATTCTTCGCACCCTGTCTAGAAGCCATGATCAAGGTTTTGTCACGATTCTAGGTTTTCCTTTCAACAAAGAACCTGGCTCTTCTGTCTATTAAATGTCTAAAGGCCACGCACTGTAATGATAATATCTTCAGAGAAAATGAACCAAATCATTTATTTGACTCAATGGGAACAGTAATTTCATTTCCTATTAAAAACAAGATGACATCCTCAGATTTAAAAATATAGACACACAAGACCTGTAAATGGAGACACAGCCAGTTAATTATTTTTATTGCCACTTGTCCCCCACTGGGGTCATGGGCCCAGACAAAACAGCTGTTGTCAACATTGCTAAAATTCCAGTGTCACCTTGTGTGACTACAGAATACATAGACATGCATGTGAGACAGCTGCGGGTATTAGGTTGAGATTTCAAAATCCAGCACTTGGGTTTGGTTTCCTAATTACTTCTCTTTCTCTCTCCCTCTCTGAACAGCAGCTATGGGACATTATTTACCACTTTCTGATTTCCCAAGTGTTTTATTAATTGTGGTTATACTCTGGCCACTGAATAGTTTTCATGGAGAGTCATGTTCTTGAAAACAACTTTAAAGACATCTGGACCAACTTATGTTATTATACCAATGATAGGGTAGAATATTTGAAATCTTAGATATATAGTTAGCAAACTTATAATTAGCTGGGCTAGTGCATAAATTAAGCACAATTTCTTTGGTTTGGGTAAACACTAAGGTTTGAGAAATCAAAGGCCAACCAAATTTATTAAAGCATTTATATTCAAAAAGGGAGGCTTATTTCCTAAATAAGTTTATAGTTTGTATTTGATGGTATACTTTCTAAAAATAACTGTACATAGTCAGTTTATTGCTGTGTAGCTTTGTGAGGTAGGCAAGAAGTCTTATCTATTTTACCAAGAAAACTCAGGGCCCTAGCAAATAAAGGGCTCTGGGAAGCCCCTGTAGTAGGTTTTCTCTGCGCAATAGTAACTACCGTCTGGTATGGAAGAATAAAAGACTAAAAGAAATTATGTGACAAAAGGAGTAACAGTTTTCACCATTGTCTTGGGCTCCCTCAGTGTGGAAGGGAATGTGGTGGGAAATGAGGTCTGAACTGGCTTCTGGGATGTCTGCAATGATTTTGTTAAATAGTGAATATATCTGAGGCAAATATGACAAATTGGTACTTTTAATAACATCAGATTGTGGGTTCATGAGATTTTATCACTATTTTCTATAACTTTTGGCATAGTATTCCAAATTAATTTTAAAAATGGGAAACCCATCCTGTGGATTAGTAAAGGCTATGATCACTAATTACTTCTTTCTTCACTGGCTGATATTATCAGTGTTTTCTCTGTTGCCTGAAATTCTTTGTGGAAAGGGGCTAAGTGAAAACTAAAATCACTGAGTATTTTTTCTGGGCCTCTCCTGCATGCACTTCCTGTAACCATGGGTTCCATGGACCAAGAATTGGTCATTTCTAGATTAGATTTATCATATAGTGCAACATACAAACCAGAGAGAAAACTTGATATTAGACATTTGAGTTGAAAGTGGAGACTACAGTCACCCCAAAATAAGACCTGCAGATTTGTCATTTTGCTTTCTTCCAAAGGGATCCTGAATGTTCCCAGCTATTTGAATTTTGCACATCCTCTTGGCCTCTCTGTATAACTTGGCAGTGTGTGAGCCAGTGCCATCAGCCCAGTTATCTTAAGTCTCAGCAGTGTGCCTTGGAAATTACATTTGCTCTGCACAGGAAACATTGTCATTCTACTAGTACTTTTAAAAAGAGTGAATGTTATCTCTTAATTACAGTCAACAAACTGAAAGCTCTGATAGGTGGAGGCTGCCCATGGGGTCTTTGTAAGATGACTTTCTTCCTGATTTGGGTGGCATGTGGAGAGATTCCTGAGGCCAGACAAGGAGGTGGAGACACAGTAGTTCCCGAGGTGTGGTTTTTGTTGGTGGTCATCTTTGGGGGACACCACTGGATACAAATAATTTGTTTCTCACATCCACATCCTTGCTAGCTTTCATGCCCCTGTGGTTTTTATCACCTTGCACTGGGTCATTGATGTTGCTTCTGTGGGTGGCAAGGCACTCTAAAGACTCCTGCTGCTCCTTATATTGCAGGAAGCTGACAAATAATATTTTCCATTTGTAGAACATACTGGGGAGAGATGAGTTTGAAACATTTTATGGATAAATAATCAGAATGGCAGCATTAGGGGAGGGATCATTCTTTTTTCTAACCATAGAAATCGGTCAAAAAGAATTCCATGTTATCAATAATGCAGTGGGGTTTAGACCAACTAGATCAATATCTGGGAAAACATGTGCCTTCAATAGTGATGTTTTTCTGCCTTGTAAAATAAAGGGTTAAACACACACGAGCTTCATAGCATAATTTGGAAAATCTGCTTTTATGAAATGGGTTAATTATACTCATTGAATGCATTCACTGTCACAGTCTCGTCCTCCCACTACTGTTCCGAAATGACAAGTGAAACCAGGGACTGTGCAATTTTGGAAAACAATCAGGTCACATATTGAGTATTTTGCTTATTCATACAACCATAAACTGCCTATGCTTGAGTTCCCTCAATTACACAGCTCAGTATGCAGGCTAGAAGCAGACAAGCCTAGCTCAAGTGAGCACTTTCCTGGAATACACAGAGGAATGAGTTTGAAAAATGTCCAAAGTGGCAGATGTGAAAAATTCTCATTCAAGATCCAGAAGCTGCCTTCGCTGCAATCCCTCACCTGTTAATCACACAAAAGCTTCTGAACTTCTGAACCAGGGGTGCAGGCCATATCTTACACCAAGATCCTTACCAGCTCTCCATCTTTCCAAGAATGGTTCAGGTACCACTGGGAGGTGGGAAGAAACTAGACACCTCCTTCTGTTAGAAGATCACGGATCACAGTACTGTTCAGAATTTCCAGGGATTCACCAAGAATGAGCACAGGCTGCTGGCTGCCAACCAAACTGCTGTGGCCTTTTGTAGGGGAAATCCCCATAAGATATCCTTGATGAATGTTTAAACTATTATATTGTTGTCACTTAAATCCTCTGAGTCCCACACTGCCGACAGGCAGGTCTCCTTTCTACAACAGAATACGGTGGCTCTATTGTACTCTTATTAGAAGGATGTTCCATTTTCCCTGTGTAACAACTTTCCCATAACTATTCACTGCAATTTCAGGCTCATGGGAGTTTCAGCCCATCAAAATTGTCTTAGTTATATATTCCTATTTTCACTTTTCTTCTACCATCTCATAAATTCTAAGACTCTTTGCCCCACATTTGGTGTTGTTAGAACCTCAAGTCATTTTAAGATGATGATTAGCATCTTGCTGACTTCCTTCCTTTCCTTTCACAGCTAATTTTGCTTATTTTCTTCTCTTTCTTTCTCTCTAATGAAAATCCTCAGGGTCTATTTCGCTTTGTGTCCATGTTATTCCTCTCTCTTAACCATTACCTTCTCCCATTCTGGTTGCTTTCCTCTTCATCTCTTCTTGTCCTCCACATCTTTGAAAATATATATCTACACCCTGTCTCAGAGCTCCCTTTTCTTGGCCCTTATTGATTCTCTATCTCATTGAGAAATCCTGTGATATTTTACCTGCAATCTTTTATTCTCCTATCACCTGCTTAGTATCAGCCAATTTAAATGGGTTAGCTAGCCTGACCCTACCCTGGGTCAGGGTAGGGTCAGGCTAGCTCTTGTCGACTGGTTATATGACCTTGGATAAGATATATAGCCTTTTACTATATATTAAATAAGGATAACACCTCCTTTTTTGGATTGTTTTAAGAGTTAAATGCAATAATATGTGCATACATGCTAAGATTTTAATGTGCCCCTCCAAAATTCAGGTAGAAAATATTAAGAGGTGGGGACTTTGAGAGGTGACTAATAAAAACTTCACTACAGCTTCATTTTCAATTAACTAGCCAAATTTTTAGATTGATCTAAATCTGTTGGCCCTAATCTTATTAATAGGGTTAGGGCATTATTTGAAAAAAGCTTCCCATAGCATTTGGCTAGCTTGTTAGTTTGATTTTCTGCCTTCTGCCATGTAAGGATGTTGCCAGAGGTCCTTACTATACCAGATGCCAGGGCCTCAATCTTGGACTCCCCAGCCTTCAGATCTGTGAGAGGATAAATCTCTGTGGTTTATAAATTATATAGTCTCAAGTATTATGTTACAGCAACACAAACTGATGTAAGACAAGTTTTCACACAACTGTTACTCTAAAAGTTAACTGTTATTTGCTAATATTGTTATCTGTACCCCACTTTATCATTTTTTGCCATTTGTCTTTTTTTCCCCAGGATTTATTCCCCTGGCCCATCATTTCCAAGGAAAAATGGTTGATACTTTTTTTTTGATTCTTTCATTAGCATCTACTTTTAACTTTCAGCTTTGTTTCTGTCCTTCCTGATTTTCTTTGTTCAAGACTTTATAAAGAAACTTCATCATTTAAGAATGCTAACCTAAATATATGCAGACATATTCATCATCTGGAACTTGCTAGATCTAATTTTCTTTTTGTTAATCTTAATAGTATATTTTATATAACAGATTCAAAACACTATTAAACATAGAATTAGTATAAAGTTATTAATGAGACAGTTTACATTCTGTTTTCTACAAATTCATTAAAATTGCCTGTGTATTTTACACTTAAAACACATCTCAATTCAAATTATCCATATTTTAAGCTTCTAGAGTCATGTGTAGTTAGGGACTACTTTATTGGCAGTGCAGTTCCAACCACTCAAATTGTATGACAAAGATTTTCCTGTTTTGTTTTTCCTTCCATGTTTTTATTAGTGCATTATAGTTGTATATAATGGTAGGATTTGTTGTCACATATTTATACATGCACACAATATAACAATATAATTTGGCCAATATCATTCCTCAGTATTTCCCCCTTTCCCTCCCAACCACCCCCACCTCCCTTTCCTCTACTTGCATGAGACACAGGTAGAGGGCCCCACCACCACCCTCCTGCCTTTTTTTTTTTCCTTCTTCCTTTCTAGCTTCTATATATGAGAGAAATATACAACCCTTGACATTCTGAGTTTGGCCTGTATGTCTTAACATAATGGTCTCAACTAATTTTCAATGTGAACAAAAACACTTGAAATTATCTATTTTAAAATGAGATAATATAAGATTTCATGATTCTACATATTAGCCAGTGAATCAAATATGTCCTTGGTAATAAAATCAAATGAACGATCCTTTCTTTATGGAATTTTCTAGGAATCTTAAAATTTCACTCAATATGTAATACCTGGTCCATATTTCCTAAGATGGCCATGGTAATCTCAAATATGAAAACTCAAGATCTCTGTATTAAAATGTAGATGTAATATAAACACTCAAATCTTCTGGTCTCAGAAGTCATATTCAGAGTTTCTAGTAATTTTTTTTTTTTTTTTTTTGTAGAAGGGGAAGAACAGGTGTTGATATCTCCTCACTTACTAAAATTTGCAGTGGAAGCATTCTCAGAAAAAATAATCCATAATGAAGTTACAACCATTTAATTTACAAAGTGAAATCCCAAGAGACACTGAAAAAAATTTCATTTAGAGCAAATACTAAGACCAAAAAAAAAGGATCTTTTAAAAAAAGGAAGAATTGATTTCTCAAATATTTTCTATCTAAAGAGCATTATTGATTTTTTTTCCTCCCTCGGGATCACAGTGCAACTTTATACCTTGTAATACTGGTCAAAATCTATCCGTGAACTCTTTTCCAACTTAACTGGAACTCCCTATAGCCTTGCTTTCAATTAACTAGCCATATTCTTAGGTTAATTTAAATCTGTTGGTTCTGTCTTCTATAAATCTGGAAGCAGCAAGCCCTTTGTTCTGTGTAAAACCATTTATAACTAAAATCAAAACCAACAAGCAAAAAATTGGCTTTCCTCACAGAATTTTTCTTGTAAGAGCAATGATTCCCTGAATTCAGCAAACATTTGGTGCTGGGAGTGGAGTGGTGATATGGGAAACTTCTAAGTACCACAGCTTGTGTTATGATGGGTTTAGAAGGATTGAAACTCCTGCCTTCATGAGTTTTCATTCCAACTAGGACTGCAGACAGGCACACAAGCCACTATAATCAGTGTAAATGTGCTTTGCTAAGTTATATTTAATGTGTTACGGATGGAAACTTATATGAAAAAAATTCATTTTGACATTTAGCTTTTCCAAGCTTTGTTGTTGCTTCATGTTGCCACCCCTGTATCCAAGTTTAGGCTTCATCATTTTTTAAAAAAACACCAATGGAAAAATAATTACTGACTGCTCTATTTTCTACTGCCCACTAGAACATTGGAAGTGTTTCTTGAAAGTGAGTCCAAATGAGTTTCCAATAACAGACTTTCTATCTGTTCTTAAAGCAAAGCTATTTTTTTTTTTTTGCATAGTTTAAAGAGAGTTGATTATTACAACTTCCTTCACAGAGGTTTTGGGTATTCCAAAGGTCATTACTGAAGTTAATTGGAAACCCACAGGGCCAAAAGCAGTTGTATATAACCTGAAAATATGTATTTGTGAATCATGGGAGGAACTCCTAATAGGAAATTGAAGAGCTATGGTGCATAGAGATAAGTGGCGTCCAGATGGCTCAAGGAGGCTCAGTCAGCAAAGTTATAAAGAACTAAAGGGAGCTTTTAGAGGAAAGGGAGAAAGGAAAATAGTTTGGGGATGAGGTTCAGTGAGTAAGCAGAGGAGTTGACTGAGGAGTTGGAGATCTTGATTCACAAAGCTAGTGTGAGATGAGCCAAAAGACCCAAACCCTGATGTGAACACAGAGCCCATGACAAAGAATAGTGAGGGGGAAAAAGGCAAAAGTATGGGTCTGTGAGTTAAGCACAGGAGGTGCATTGGCTGAAAAGTAAGAATACAGGTAAGCCCAGGACTAAGGAAGTTTATTTTTTTAACAGAGGACTCTTTTCATCTTTTAAACTTTGGGAATATGCAGCCAATACTGTAACCCTTGAAGAGGATGATGGTACAAACAGTTCATCGTTTTGACACTATACATTTGATAACTCTGGTGGAAGACATCATGGTTTTCTGTTTTCTAGCTCCAGTAAGATTTTAGTCAAAAATTTCTTAAATGCTACTATAATGTACTTAAATGCTGAGAGTTTGTACTTCCCAAATTATATATACTTTTAATTCATTTCATCACATGAGATATGGTTCTTTGCAGTAGAAAACAACCTCAGGATCCCTACCCATGCTAGGTTTATAGACCTCTCAGATAATTACACATCAGTACAGTTGGGCTCTGAACAGATATGTCTCCCTTGAGTTCATCAATATTTTAAAGCTTCTCTATAGTTGTGTGCTCTTCATATGAACTCAAATGTCCTGTATTTCCCTGTTTTTGCTTTTTTTTTTTTTTTTTTTTTTTTGCTACTATGACTAAAAGATCTAACCAGAAGAAATGTAGAGGAGGAAAAGTTTATTTGAGGGCTCAGGGTTTCAGAAGTCTTAGTCCATAGAAGTCCAGCTCCATTTCTCAGGGCTCAAGGTGAGGCAGAACATCATGGAAGAAGAGTGTGGCAGAGGGAAGCAGCTCAAATAATGATTAGAAGCAGAGAGAGACACTCCACTCTCCAGATACAAAATATATACCCATGAACCACTTTCTCCAGCCACACCCACCTACTGACAGTTAATCACTCAGTTAATCCCCTCAGGGGGGTTAATTCACTGATTAGCTTAAGGTTCTAACCCTTCATTTCTCCTCTAAATCTTCTTGCATAGTCTCACATGTGAGCTTTTGGGGGACATCACATCTAAAACATAACATTCCCAACCCAGTATAAATAGAGTAAAACAGAATTGCACAAAAGATAGAAATTATACAGCTATGATTTTTGTACAGCCTTGCTGTGGGGTTCTGTTGTGAGCAAGACAAAACTTCAACCAATTTTCCTAGAACTTCTGAGAGCATTAGCCAAGGCTGACATGCCTTCTGTAGGTAGCCTGTATATTGGGCCTGGGTCATCTCACTGTCTTCTTGATGGGTCTTTATAAATGCAAACCTCAGTGAAAATTACCTCTCAAGTGCCCTAGAGCATCTACTAATAACAGTGACACTTGTAAAGCCAGGAGAGCTGTCACTTAGCACAAGTCTTTAACTTCTGCTTCCTTGGAGTTGATTGATAGTCTACAAGACTGACAGCTCTTGCTAAACTTAGACACAAATGACTCCTTGAATCTACTACAGCCATGTTGCAAATCAGAACAGAAGACAGAAAATGAACACATCTGTTGGTAATGTAGCTATAGGACAGCCACCAATTCCAAGACCCCCCAAGGTCTTTCCTGTTTTTCTAACCATAAACAGAGAACTGCTCTTGGCATATATGTGCTTAGTGTTTATCCATGGTCATTGCTTTGACTGAGGTTGTTCCTTTCTGACAGTTTCAAAATAACCAGGTGAGTCATTGCTACACTTAACCACAGTGAGTGTAGACATATACTTCCTGAACACTCTATGCTAGTGTCTCCTTTCAGTCTCTGCAGGGTTTCTTCAGCCCTCTAGCAGAGTTTGCATAAAGTACTGCCTACACATAGACTGTTAGCTGTAAATCTCTATTACATTAATCTTGGAATTTATGGTACTCAAAGTACTCTAGTGACTAAAAGAGTAAGAAAGAAAATGTCATCATAAATGCTCATCATCTGATTAAGTAGTAGAGCCTAAAGCTTCAGATCAAACCCATTTGGAGCAACAACTTTATGGATATGACATATTATGGCAAGAAAGGAACATATGAAAATATGGAAGTCACTTTTGTGGGTTTATTAATCTTTTGGGTATCTGAATAACATTGTTCAAACTTTTCTATTGGCCCTTGGCTCTTTTGAGAGGGTTGTGCTCTTGCCATTGTTTTTAGAGGGAGCAGCTTCACTGAGCCACCCATATTTTCTCACCCCACCCCAAGAGTAAACTCAACAGCAAGGTCAAAATTCTAGATGAGGAACATATTCTGTGTTTATGAAAAACAGCTATCCTCCACAAATATGTGGGCGGATAACAAGTCTGTTAAGAGTCATACCCAAGTCTCACGCAATTCTTTAAAAATTGTCACCATCTTATTGTTTATACTCTTCTCATCCACAGTTAATTTTCTGTAGCATGAAACCCCTTCCATGTTCTGCTGCTGTTTTTTCCTTACCATATTCTAGAGCTCCTTTGAAAGCTCTCTGCTTTTGATATCCCTTCACTACTGCTCTCCCCACAAAGACAGGATTCATTTTGAGTACAGTTGTGTTCTGGAATGTTCAGGCATAATCTCCTGATTTGAGAGAATGCATGAAGATAGATTCAAGGAATACAGTGACTTATCTCCTTCTCTCAGCTACACAGTAGGGCTGTATCTAAAGGCAAACCTCCTGCCCTAAACACAGTACTGGCTCATAAGTACTAAGTACAAGTTCTGTTGATTTTTTTTCTCCAATTTTAGTAGGGTGAATAGACCATGAAAGAACGATCATTGGTATTTTCTTGGGCTTATAGTTTTTAAAATTACTAAAAGCAAGATTTTAGATTGAGAATCTGTCTTTATATTAAGATAGCAGAGTAAATGAGAGGTGACTTGAGCACAATGCTGATGTTAGCTATTAACCCTGCCACTTAACTGGTGGTCGGACCTTGAGTCAGCTTATAATTTCCAGCTCTCATTTTCTTTATCTGTGAATCATAAATAATGATGTTGATGCATTCCTCGTGGTGTCATTGTAGGGATTTTGTGAATTTATCCATATAAAACTGTGCATATAATTAGCACTATATAAATGTTGGCTATTACTATTAGATTGATTCTTTTGTTCTATTCAAGAGACTTTATTATTAATTGTTTTTCTATATTTGAGAGCCCTAACTATTAAGACTTTCACTTTTTACTGGAAAGAATGTATGTGAAGCGAAGTTTACCCACCCCATCACTGTTCTTTGGCCTGATGGGCCTTATCATCAACACACAGTCACTGAATGCCTGCTATACATAGACTCCTAAACTACCTGTCAGTGCTCTTACCTATGGTGTCTAAAATTCTTCCTTGCCTCATCAAATGTTTGCAGAAGGATCAATATGTATGGAACTGCATGTCTTCTGAATTTTGAAAATGAATTATTAACTTGGCTATAAACTATGCATCAACCCCCTACTCAATGATTGCTTTCCTCATTATTTCATCTAACTGACCTAGAATACTTTACACAAAGCTGACTGATAGAAAAATAACATGAAAAAATATAATGTCATGAGAACTGTTTTCTGACATTAGCTCTGTTTTTATTTCTGCAAGGTAACAGCATCATTTGTCTTTCCAATCATATTCAGTTCCATTACTCTTGAGGCCCATTATTTTCTCAAGAGTTATTCCAATCTGCTTTTGAACATCCATCACCACATCCTTGTGTCCTTTATGTTTAGTGGCACAATACAAAGGTTTCATATTTTCAGTCACAAACCATTCATAAGAAGCACCTAGTATAAGTGTTTGCCAGCATTAATTTTTTTCTATATACCTAAGGTATTTACTGCATCAAGGAATATAGCTAGCAATTGTTCCTTAAATTTTTCTTCACTTTCAAAGCTTTCATTCCCTTTTTAAAAAAATAATCCTTGTATAATGCTATTGTTGGATTTGTTCAATCCTCCTCTTTCTGTGTCTTATCTCCCAAAGTACTTTGCCTCTATAATATTTTCTCTCTTCTTAGTATTTGAAGTCTAGATGAAATATGCAACCTCTCTTCGGAGACAGCTGAATCTATCTGGCTTAGACTACTTGATCTAAAATAATGCTAAGCTTTATATTTTCTTATGGTCCTCACCCCAAAATGTATTCTCTGGAAAACTCTTCTCTCCCTCCCTTCCTAGAAGATTTAGGGATAGACAGATGTCTTCACTTCTTTCTTCTCCATCCCAGGCTCTCAGTACAATGCTTAGGAAATATTTCCAGGGCAACTAAAAACTACCAGTGTTTAAATGTGTTAAGTCTGAGATTTTATAGAAGACATCTTTTTCTGGCCCAGAAGTCCATGTGCAGCTCATTTTCATACAACTGACTCAAAAGAGTAAATCAATAGAAAAATATTTCTCCCATATTTTCTAAGTTAATAACATGTGGAGGCCCACATTTCTATAATACACTGATCAAAGCCCTGGGAGAAGAATAAAATATAAACTGAAGCTATAGTTTCTTCCCTGGAAGATTCTTATGGGTATAATTCCTTTTAATAAAGAACATGCTGAAAGTTGACCTTCTGGTAAAATGTTACATGTTCCCACTTAGGTCCTCTCTTTGGATTCATATAAGACTTAGAAAAATCTTTAAGAACCTGATGACCAGTTAGTGTCTCTATAATTTTCTTGTTAATAGAATATTGGACTAAACATAGTCTTCCTTTTTCTTAACTACATAATTTCAAAGATTCTTAGAAGTATGTTACTTAAATGCACATTGTCTTGGTAAATGCTTACATATTTATCTTTGATTTGTTTCTAATACAGGGACCTCCTGGATTACAAGGAATACCACAGACTCTTGGTGGATATTTTAACAAGGTATGACTTCTCTTTCCCCACAATTTGTATACACTGAGAGTTTATAGTGTTACGTGTATTTAAACATCTTTCAATGCTAAAAACTGCTTGCAAAAATTATATATATATATATATATATATATATATACACACACACACACATACACACACATATGTGTGTGTATATATATATATATATATCACTTTACTCCATATATTATCATAAGCTCTGTTTTATTTCTATAAATTAGAGATTAATTCAAAGTTCAGTTGTTCAGACATTGATAATGTCCTTTGTCTAGTTTCTCTAAGGGCAGAAAGCAATTATTTGCTGCCCAGAAGCTCTGGGTATCACAGCAGGTGTTGGATTTCTTATCAAAACTGGTAGGTGCTGCACAAATCTCAAGCAAATGTTCACACACCATAGGTCAATAGCAGGAGCCTCCTCCTGTGAGTAGGAGCAGCTTTAAATTTCCCCAAGTTCTTTCCATCACAACTGGGATAAATGGAATGACGATGTGGAGGTCTCTGAGTACAAAAGGCAAGCCCGCTGTACTCCTGATTCTGCAAGGAAGCAACAGGGAGAGAACAAGGGTTAGTAACTATGTCTGAGACCGAGGACTAAATGAAATCCTCGATGGATTTATCACTCAATAATGAGTGTTTGTGATCTGATAACTTTGTGTGATGCATTATGTCCACTGAGTAGGGTCCTTTTTATTCACAATGGCTCATAACTGATATTATTTCTCAAAGAAAAATGTGGGGAGCTGGGTGTGATGGCGCATGCCTATAATCCCAGCCGCAAGGAGGCCAAGGCAGGAGGATTGTGAGTTCAAAGCCAGCCTCAGCAAAGAAGAAGTGCAAGTAACTCAATGAGACTCTGTCTCTAAATAAAATACAAAATAGGGCCAGGGATGTGGCTCAGTGGTCGAGCACCCCCGAGTTCAATCCCCCATACCAAAAGAAAAAAGGAAAAGAAAAAGAAAAAAGGTGGGGACAGTCGCTCTTGTGTCTTCTCTCCCTGTTTTCTGGCTTTTGCCTCCTATAAATTCCTCTAAGTACTGTTGCACCTCTCTACTTACAAATCCCAAAGACACTGTGTTCCAGACCAGGTCTTGAAAATAGCTAGTGCTCAAAAAAAAAAAAAAAAAAAAAAAAGTTAAGTAATGAACTAATTAAATCCTACTTCTTCATTCATCAAATTAGGTTAGTATAAGGACCTAGACAATTTGTGGTTGACAAATTTAGAATTAAATATAGACAATTTGTTGTGCTTTATAAATTTTAGATGGTTATCCTATCTTATATTTTCTCATTTATTTAGATTTTATTAGAAAGAGCGCTTAGGATATATTTTATTAAACATTTTTAAATAAGTCTATACTAGCCTTTTCAAAACATTAGAGCTTGGCACAAGTGAAAAAGTAAGCTAAAAGATATTTTATCTAAATTTAATCAATGTAATGACTCCTACAGTTATAAAATAGGGCTTATACATGCTTCAAAATAATGAGAATAAGTTGGCTCTCATGTAACAATGTCAGCTAGAAAAACTTAAAACATATACTGTATTACTTTCACCCTTGGTGTAAAATTTACCAAACTGCTACTCAGCTACTTAAATATTTGCTAACACTTGCAAAACTTTTAAAGCTCATATCTTTACAGGTCTCCCAATACTACTTTAGTATATACTTTATCTTACCAATGAGTCAGTTTTTCCTTAAATGAAAATATATGGAGCCTTTATATTTTAGAGTCTAAAGTTGAGAATGTAAATTTTTAAACTTTAAGGTAGTAGTATTACAAAAAAATATGAGCTGATTGAAGCAGCTGAGTGGGGAATCTTGTTAGTTACAGGCCAGTACTTGGAACTTGGCTATTGTATTACTTAAAAGAACTCTAGCTATCATTATCGCCATTACAGTACTGAGGCTCACAGTGTTTAGTTCACATGTGTCCTGAATGTGACTTTAGAGCTCAAAGATAACTGAATAAAGAGGAGGGACCACAGCCTTTTTTTTCCTGCCAAATTCTGCAATTTACAAAAATGCATCAGAAAGTTTTCGACATTGGGAATTAACAGGAGGTAGCTTGACAAACCCTTCATTCTGCTTCCTTCTGAGAGCACTTAGAGCTCTATACTGAGGTCCCACAAGGACAGAGGAGATGCCTCCCCTTTCCCAATCCCACACCCAGTCCCCACACTGACTGGTGTATCTTCACTGTAACCACCTCCTCCTCACGTGGAGCTTCATAAAAAAAGGGGGTGAACTGTACTGCAATGAGCAAATGCATGTTTTCACTTGGTGACATCCCCAGTGCCCATCCCCATCTGTTTTGGGACACTGAAGTTGTTTCATTTTGTAATTTGTTGCATGCCTGATGGCCTGGCTATAATAAATGATCACAGCAAGAAGGGGGCCCTGAGTAAAATTTTTCTGGAGATTAAATAATGGACCGTCTATTGAGACATATAAAGTGACACTCCAAGGTTAAAATAATCTTCCCTTTTAAATTGGCATTGATTAATGTGATGTCTGCACTTGAGCCCTGGCCCTCAGTTCCTTAGCTGGCAGCAGCTCCAACAGTCAAGCAGCCCAGATTTTGCTGAAGCAGCTCCCTCAGGGAACATGAATAGCAGAGTACTCATACACATTCCCTCCCTGTTCTAAATTAAAAGATCCATTGTTTGTCTCTGGTCCCTGGAACCCTCTCTTGCCCTTTGGCCCTAGTACAGGAATTGATCTTTTCACCTACAAATTCCCTATGTCACCTAGAAGGGGAAGTTTAGGCATTAGAAACCCTCCCCCTTCATAATATGAATCAACAGGGAAGGAAACAAGGGCAGTGAGGAATAGAGGGATAGAGACTTAGGAGTGAGGTCAGGAAGATTATATGTGTGTTCATGTGTATTTTTGCATGCTCATTTGGAAATGCAATGAATAAAATGTAGAAGATTTCCCTATCTCAAAAATAATTTGCAAAACAGCTGCTCCGATTCTGCAAGATTGTTTGCCAAAACACAACAATGCTGAGCATGTTCTTCCCCTTAAGGAAAATCTGCTCATGATCCAGCAAACTGCTCTTCCAGCTCTGGGGATTTTAATAAAAATTTGATAGGCTCTGTCAACTTCTAAAGCCATCAGCTCCCTACATGGAGGAAAAAAAAAAAGATAGTGTCATCTATGACAGCCAAGTACTGGTGGATTTTACATTTGATATTTTTTTTAGAGATCCACATTGAAAATGCACAGTTGTATAGCCTCACATTACTACACTTGGTCTCAGCTGTTGGAGATTGATGCCATGTCTCCCAGCAACCAATTCTGGTGTTCACTTCTCCAAATTGTTGATCCAAAAAACCCCATTTTCTAGCAAAATAGTCTATTTTTCCTTTCATATATCAAATCATAACTTTATTTTAATATTCACAGTCCAGAAAGGACAAAAAACCTTTATCCAAAATCAAATATTCAGGATCTTTCCAAGCAGCAAGGTAAGCCCAACAAGAACACATAAAACAAAGGCTTGATTGGAAACACTGCAGGCAATACTTCTGGTCCCAGAAGAGTTAAAGATACACTAAGTCCTAACTTCCTCCCTCTCCCTTTGTTGCCCAGGAGCCACTGTCTTTGGGAAGCATCATGAGCTTGGGCAGAGACTAGGTGCTTTCAGATCTTGGTTTGATTAAACAGAGCCCCAAAACTTACCTGGGTCCTCTCCTGCCCTTTCACAGCTGATGAAATGTTTTCTTGAAAGTAAGTCAGAGATTGAACTTTGGGCCACCCTTTGGTTTCATTTTAAGTTAGTACAATGTTCATAGGCCATATTTTATGTTTTAACTTGCTGGGGTTGCCATAACAAAATGTCACAAACTGAGTATCCTGAACAGCAGGATGTTCAGGATATGCATTGTCTCATAGTTCTGGAGGCCATGAGTCCAAGATGAAGGTCCTGGTAGGGCTGTGCTCTCTCTGGAGGCACCAGACAGGGGTAAGTTCTAGACTTATCTGTCTCCTAGCTTCTGGTAGTTCTTTGGCCATCTTCATGTGGCATTCTCCCTGTGTGCACATGTCTCTGTGTCCAAATTTCCCTTGTTATAAGGATGTAGTCATATGGGAATAGGAGCCCTCCCTACTCCCATTATAGACTCATCTTAACTAGTTAGATTTGCCATCATACCATTGCCAAAAACAGTTCACATTTCGAAATGTTGGGACTGGAACTTAAACATTTGAGTGGAGCTAGGGGTCATCCAGTTCAACCCATAACAGATAACTTCTTGGTGTATTTTGTTTGTTTGTTTGTTTTTAACCTTATGTCTCTTCATGCCAGAGATATTACAGCAAATTCCCCAAGGGCTTAGCTGGAGTATTATTTTTAATGACCCCATGTTGTGGAAGGGAGGACATGTCATTGGTTTCTTTCACTAGTGGAGCCATAGAAAATTGATATTTCAGTTTTAAAGACCTACAAAAATGGCTATCTCTTATACTTTAACAAGTACATGTCTGGGCACATTCTCTCCTTTCCAAAGAATACACTCTTCAACACAGAGTAGCTCAAGTTCTTCCACTTGCTTGACCATAAGTTTCAAAGTTCTGTTCACCATTTCCCCAAAGAGAACAAAAGACAGTTCTGATGTCCCATAATTCTTGAGATGAGCAGACAGATTCCCACCCTCACACCATGATCTCTCATCACTTTGTATCAAGAACTTTTAGTAAACACATTCAAAACTGTGCAACTATTTATTTTGAAGGCTCACAAGAATTTTGATAATGGCAACAAGGCCTAAAATAATCAAAATAGTATCTGAAATAGAACTGTAGTTCCAAAGACACAAAGGCTGTCTAATATTCTGTAAAGTCTGGATATTTTCTGATGCCATTGACTTAGAGAAGATGGAGAAAAGAATCACATGTGTCACTGAGCAAATGGTACTGAAGTTCAAGTTTTAATCTCCCTCATGTGTTAATTCAGGGGTGGAGAGTATCACCAGAGGCCCCTGAGGACTCTTGATTGGTTGGATTTCCTGGCCTAACTATGGAGTAAAGCAACTATAGTGTACTCTAATACACAATAGATGGCCCTGTTGTTTTTCTAGGTATAATAACCTCCAGAAAATCAAGATTCTAGAACGGTGAATCCTAGAGAAAAATGAGAGGCCATCTATCATAAGAACAATAATAATATCAATTATAAACTACTATTTCTTATAGGAATAGAATGTGAATAACATGGAAGGTACATTTAAGGTCTCAAAAATACAGCAATAGTGATCTGAACTGGTGACTGCATTTTTGTTGTTTAAACATTTCTCTACATTTATCTATCTATACTTTTAGTTTTTCTGCCAAATCATGTATCTTTAATCAGAAAATAAAGGGAAACCATATGGATTAGAATTATTGACTTATTTATTCAACAACAATTTATTGAATGCTTTCTTTTTGCTAGTTACTTAACAAGGCATGGAGGATTCAATTCTAGGTCTTCATGGAGCTTAAATTCTAGTGCAAGAGTTTTAAAAAAAACAACTTTAAACAAACACAATTTTTTTAAAGAAATAGCATTATGAGAGGAAAATACAATGTTCAGTGAGAGGATATGCGAAAGGGATTTATCTGGAAGACTAAGAAAACTAGGAAAGGCACTTTCCAATAGTTGATACTGGAGGGAGGACTAGGTGTTGGACAGAAGAAGAAGAAAAGCCATAGAGTAGTGATCCAGAGGCTGAGATGGAAGGATCTTGGCCCATGTGAGAAGCTGCAAGAAGAACATTATAGCTGGAGCCTCAGAGGGAGAAGAATGGCCCAGATGGTGCTGGAGGGTGTTTGATGCCTCTGTTAAGGCTTTGAAAGAAGTCAGAACATCTGGTAAATGTATCTGTCTGACCTTATGTGGAGAATGTATGTGTCAGGGGATCCAGAATGAATTGCAGAAGGCCAATTTGGGACCCAGTACCATGATCCTGGTGAGACATGATGGTAATCTGCCTGGGATGAAGGCAAGTAGCCTAGAGTTGAAATTTGGGGAGTGTCAAGGAGACTGGATGGCTATACATGAGAAGTGAGTAAGGGGTCGTATTAGGAATGACACCCTGATTAAAGGAGGAAGAGTCCTATGGAAGGGGGAAGGTGAGTGCAGGTTGTCTTGCTTTCCTTGATTTTTTTCAACTGTAAGATAAAATTACTTGCTCATTTAAAAAGAGAAAATGCAGAATTAAATTGGGAAATAGTAATTATCATTCTCCCACTTCTGGATTAACCAGTGTTAACAGTATGATGTAACTCTCTTCTCTTTTTTATCTTATAAGTGTATTTGTTGCATATTTTTACTTCAGCTTTGAATTTGTTAACTGAATTGCTTCTAGAATTTGCAAGTGAATACCGCAAGCAGGAAATTAGATATACAGATTTAAAATTCAGACAGAAGCTGCATGATGGGTATATAAACTTGTTTTTGTGTAAATGATGCCTGGACCATGGGGATAGATAAGACTGCTTGACAGAAAGTATTGAGTCACATGAGAAAAGAGTCTGAACAGCCAGTTTGCAGTTAAAAGAGGGAAAAAAAAAGAGGTGAGAGAGAAAGTGGCAGATGCAGCTAAGAGGTCACTAATGCAGAGAAAGCCTTGCCAACAGTAGAGCTGCTTCAGTGGATTGGCTGGAGCCAAAGTCACATTACTATGAGGTTAGGTGAAAATTGGGGATGAGTAAATGGTATCAGAGCCAAGTGATCTCACCTGAAAAAGTTAAAGAAGCAAGGAAGTGGTTAAGAATTTTACAGTAGAGGTTAAAGGCCAGACTCAGCCTGATTTCAACTCCACTTACACAAAAGGAATCTTTAAAATGCTAAAGTTAGAGAGAGAGAACAAAGATACACTTGACCCTCCTTACCTGTCTGTTCCACATCTGAGGATTCAACCAACCATGGGTGGAAAATATTAGTAAAACATTACATCTTTTTTTTATAAAAAAATTATTTGCTTTAATTAGTTATACATTACAGTAGAATGCATTTATGTGCTTTGATATATCATACACAGATGGGATTTAATTTCACATTTTTCTGAGTGTAAAATGATGCAGAATCATGTTGGTCATGTAGTCACATATATACATAAAGTAATAATATCTATTTCAGTCTATATCTTTCCTATCCCCTCATCCCCTCCCTTCCCCTCCCTTCACTTCCCTCTACCTAATCTAAGGTAATGTTATTCTTTCTTAGTGCCCCCTGCCTTATTGTGAATTACCATCCACATATTAGAGAAAAAGTTCGACCTTTGGTTTTGTGGGATTGGCTTATTTCACTTAGCATGATATTCTCCAACTCCAGACATTTACTGGCAAATGCCATAATTTCACTCTTCTCTAAAGCTGAGTAATATTCCATTGAGTATATATACCATATTTTCTTTATTCGTTCATCTATTGAGGGACACCTAGGTTGGTTCCATAGGCTGGCTATTGTGAATTGAGCTGCTGTAAACATTGGTGTGGCTGTATCACTATAGTATGCTGATTTTAAGTCCTTTGGGAATAAACCAAGGAGTGGGATAGCTGGTCAAATGGTGGTTCGATTCCCAGTTTTCTGAGGAATATCCATACTGTTTTCCATAGTGGTTGTACCAATTTGCAGTCCCACCAGCAATCCTTGCCACATCCTTGCCAACATTTATTGTTGCCTGTATTCTTGATGATTGCCCTTCTGACAGGAGTGAGATGAAATTTTAGAGTAGTTTTGATTTGCATTTCTCTAATTGCTGGAGATGTTGAACACTTTTTCATATATTTGTTGATCAATTGTATTTTTTCTTCTGTGGAGTGTCTGTTCAGTTCCTTAGTTCATTTATTGATGGGTTATTTGTTTTTTTGGTGTTAAGTTTTTTGAATTCTTTATATATATATCCTAGAGATTAATGCTTTATTGGAGGTTCATGTGGTAAAGATTTTCTCCCAATCTGTAGGCTCTCTCCGTATGTTACTAATTGTTTTCTTTGCTGAGAAGAAGCTTTTTAATTTGAATCCATCCCATTTATTGATTCTTGGTTTTACTTCTTGCACTTTAGGAATCTTGTTAAGGAATTAAGATCCTAGGCTGACATGCTGCAGATTTAGGTCTATATTTTCTACTATTAGGCACAGGGTCTCTGTTCTAGTGCCTAAATCTTTGATCCATATTGAGTTGATTTTTGTGCAGGGTGAAAGACAGAGGCTTAATTTCATTTTGCTACATATGGATTTCCAGTTTTCCCAGCATCATTTGTTGAATAGGCTATCTTTTCCCCAGTGAATGTTTTTGGCACTCTTGTCTTGTATGAGTTAACCGTATTTATGTGGGTTTGTCTCTGTGTCCTCTATTCTCTACCATTGGTCTACAAGTCTATTTTGGTGCCAATACCATGCCATTTTTGTTAATATAGCTCTGTAATGTAGTTTAAGGTCTGGTGTTGTGATGCCTCCTGCTTCACTTTTCTTGCTAAGGATTGCTTTAGCTATTCTGGGTTTCCTATTTTTCCAAATAAATTTCATGATTGTTTGTTTTTGTTTGTTTGTTTGTTTGTTTCCATGAAAAATTTCATTATGATTTTAATAGGAATTGCATTAAATCTGTTTAATGCTTTTGGTAGTATGGCACCATGATCAAGTGGGATTCATCCCAGGGATGCAGGGTTGGTTCAACAAAGGGAAATCAATAAATGTAATTCATCATATTAATAGGCTTAAAAACAAGAATCATATGATCATCTCAGTAGATGAAGAAAAAGCATTTTACAAAATACAGCACACTTTCATGTTCAAACACTAAAAAAAGCTAGGGATAGTAGGAACATACCTCAACATTGTAAAAGCTATATATGCTAAACCCAAGACCAGCATCATTCTAAATGGGGAAAAATGGAAAGTATTCCAGCTAAAAACTGGAAGAAGACAAGGATGTCCTCTTTTACCACTTCTATTCAACATCATCCTTAAAACTCTAGCCAGAGCAATTAGACAAAACATTATCTCTTTACTGAATATGTGCACTTTTTTTCAAGTCATTTTATTTTCTGGTCATATCATTTCCTAAATAACACAGTATACCAACTATTTATATATTAGTTACATTGTATTAGGTATTTTAAGTAATCTTGAGATGATTTAAAGTATAAGGAAAAAATATGCATACGTTATATGCAAATACTATGGCATTTTATATAAGGGGTTAGAGCAACAGATTTTAGTATCCCTGGGGAACCCTGGAAGCAATTCCCCATGGATGGTGAGGCATTACTGTATTTGTGTTTTTACCCAAAGGAGAAGTAAATTTTCTTACATCTTTGTGGAGGTGGAGCAAGGCTGAAATTAGGTTCCTGCCCTCCCACAGAGGCTGAGAAACTGGACTCCATCTTTCTTGGTGATTACCTTTCAAAAGAATTGCTCCAGTCCTAGAGAAAGACATTCTAGGGTCATTTAGCCAAAGAGAAGCTTTTTAAAAGATTTACATCTCAAAAGGGTAGGAAATGGATTTACTAGCACAAATTTTCTAAATTAAGTGCTTTTAAAAAGGGGAGATCAGGGCCTAGAGTCAAAAATAAGTCTATCTAAAGTGTACTTCAGGTTATAGGAACATTAAGGCCATCCTGGTCAGTGGGCACAGACAACATTTATTGGCCTTTTGAAAGAATGGTTCAAGAATGAAGAGGAAAGCATAGCTTAAGGGAAATGTGTACCCAAGAGACTGTGTATTTGGTGTTAAGTTTGGAAAAGAGAAAATAGGTAGACAAAGAGATATTAAAGAATTTTGCCAATTTTAGCTATTACTTAATTTTAACAAATTTGCCAATTTCATCTAATGGGAATAGGTAACATTAATGAGGAAAACGTCCAAAAAAGGCAAAGGGTATGTGATTCATAGGACTTATAGAGGGACAGCTTATTAGCCAAGGTCAACTGCATGGGTTTGTAGATTTGGTGGCAGGAATTTGAAATGCTGCCTGAGATTTTTTTTTTTTTTTCAGTGTGATAATGGGAAAAGTTATCTGCCCAGTGAAATGGAATCAAATTAGTGATCTGGGGACCGCAGAAGCGGAAAACTCAGTCATAGGTAGGGCCAGTGGAAACTTCTAGGTGTGAATGTGGAAAATTGAGGCTTTGCCCCACTAGGTATGGAGTTTCTCAAAAGCCATTTCCTGAAGATGTCACAGAGAAGACAGATGGGGCCTCCAACATCTGAGCTATTTAACAGAATATCTAACAGGACCATTTAACAAAAGCTGAGAAAGACAAAGATGTCTGCCAAAGCCACATATTTTCCATAAAAAGCTGACCCAGTACTAGTAACTGACTGTGCTTTCAAGACTAAATGCATTAAAATTAAGTGGACTTTTGTTTTATTTTTTACCTAGGGAAATGGTGAACTTGGAGCTGGTGACCCTAAAGGAGAAAAGGTAATAAGATTTTTCAATGTGAATTAAAAGGCCGGGTGTTTTGTACCAACCCTGTCTCCCCACCGCGGCAGTCAGGTCCTCTTAGCAGTAAGCAAGAGCTTCACCTGCCTCTTGACCAGGCAGCTCCTCAGTAACCACTGCCCAGCAGAAGTTGGCTACAAGAAATGGGACAGATGAAGGGGAAAAAGCTATAATGAGGTAAAATAAATTAGAACACAAGATTTGACTTATCATTAGATTTTGGTGAATAGTAGAGGTAGCAAAAAACAGTCCAAAAACCCCTCAAGTGAAATGCCTCAGTCTCAGGCTCCATCCCATGTGTTTGTAAGTACCAAACAAAGACTGGAACATTTTTGTGGGAACATTTTTTGGTGGGGTTTTAATCTGTACAGCAGTGTTTTAACCAAATAATTATCTCAAAAACAATTTTAAAATAACAGTGCTGATAAATTTCCATTGCATTTAATTATCATCATTCATTAGTTTAATTTTATTAGCTGTGAAGATGACAGATTCACTTTTCTACTAGAAAAGATGTTTCACTCCTGTTTGACTCTAAAATTGCCATGACCTTGGATTCAGTATGAATGTGCCATTGTCAGAGAAAACAAGAAACCAGCACATTAAATCTACTGAGATGAGTAGAAGGTGGCATGTGAGTGCCACCTTCTTTCATTCACCCAGTAAAAACTGTCTTGATTGAGGGCAGAGTATTTCAACATGAATCCAAGAAAATATGACCTCTATGCATTATAAATTCCTGCAACCAGACTTTTAAAAACTCATGCATCCCTCAACAGAAAATACTGCTAAAAGGGAGTCTCAACAGAAACTAGGAGCTTCTTTTAGATTGGCCATTGAAAATGAAATTTTCTGCAAAATAATTAAATAAATAAAACCTTGACATTCTGAAAGGAATTTTTTAAAAAAATGATTATATAGCAGTGCAAGTCACTTATGGGTCTTGGATTTTACTGCTAGTACATTAGCATTATTTCCTGTAACCCAATAGCTTACAGAAACCATAACCCACCATAACAAACACATTACATTTTAAGCAATTACTACTGGACACATGCAGGCTAAGGGGCAGGGGAGAAAGCCATGAAGCTTGTCACATATAACAGCTGAGCAAAGGAGAGCATTGTGACACTTTTAAAGCACTTAAATGATGATTCATTCCTTGAAACAAAACAGCTGGCTTCTGTTTTGCTATATTCATTAGGAAACATATGTTACTTAGGAATTCATAAGACCTCACTGATGAGAAATTTGATTCTGCAAAACAGGTGTATTTCAAACTCTAAGGACCTTTTCTATTGCTCAAAATCTTTTCTAATTGCTTCAGAATCTTAAGTGGAATTAGACAAAGCCAGTGGCATAACTGTTTCCTCTTCCCACCCAAATAAATAACTTAGAAGAGTCTACAGGGAACTTGACGCAGTATCTAATAAAAGTGTACATATGAAAAGATTTTTAAATTGTAATTAACAGGGAAAAGCCTCTGCCTATAAGTAATACATAAAATAAATTAAAAGACATAAGTATCACAGTTGCTAAGAGTGAAATCAACTCTACTTATTCACATTCAATTCTTATCTATTCTGGAAAAATATGGTCGTTTTTAAAATTGCAGTGTTGCTCATGGGTCACCACAGTGAAATTTTAGAACTTCTCTAGTTGCTCTCCTGGGTCTTTTGCTTTATGCCTGTGGTGGCCCTAGTGGTCCTGATTCCTGGCTGCACATTAGAATGACCAGGAGAGCTTTTAGGAAATACCTGCTCCAGCCCTGTCCTTAGAGACTTTGCATTGGGGTGAGACTGATAGCTTTGTTATTTAAAAGTGCTTCAGATAATTCTCACATGCAGCCAGGGATGAGAGCCACTGAGTGTAGGAAAGAGCATGAGCTCTGGGATCAAAATTAAGTTGTGGCATTAACAACTGTGTCACCTTGGGAATGCCACTTCATTTCTGTAAACGTCAGTTTCCTCAATTTAGCTATCAGAGTTCATGGGAGGATTAAAAGCAATGAGATGAACTTACAAAAAGCACAATCCCAGACACACATGAAGCCCCCCATAAAAATTTGTTCCTTTCTCTTAAACCTTCTTTCCTCTGTTGAGGTCTCATTTAGTTCTTTTTGGCATTAATTGTCACCATCTTTGGTGGCTTGTCTTGCTCCTCTTTGCGTCTCCCACCACAATTTCAACAGAGAATGGACTCAACTTGTGTTGTATAATAAAAGATTTAACCAGAGTATCTTAAACACATAAATGACTTACCATAGCTATATTATGTGCCACTTCTTGGTGCACTGACCACAAAGTAGAGTTACACAAACAGCCTACTCTTCAGAACCCAACATCAAAACGAGGCGCCAGACAAGCACAACCAGCATTAGAATGTAAGTACACATCACTTCCAGTTTAGCAGCCACTCCCTGTATCAAACATAGTAAGATAGGGAGAACCAGCAGGAAAAACAAATGGCAATGGAGGCCATGCATCCACATGACCAGTCTACTAGAATTGAAATAATAACTTCTGCTATGTAGCTTGCCTTAGGCTGAAAGGATATGATGAAGGGAGCATGTATAAGCAGATAGCTTAAGGAGAAATGCTGCTTTCTAGAAACAGTGGAAAAGGTAGCAGAATAAGGACTCCTAAGAAAAATAGCCAGTGTTTTTTTGCTGTTGTTTTCTTTTTTGAGCAGACTATCAGGGAGACAAGATGGAATCTCAACAGCTCATAGCCTTTTATTTTTTTTATTTTTTTATTTATTTTTTATTGGTTATTCAAAACATTACAAAGATTGCAGAATCACATCGGTTACACATCCACATGTTTACATAATACCATAATAGTAACTGTTGTATTCTGCTACCTTTCCTTTTAAATAACATACAAGTATCAAACTGAAGGAGGGTCTTTGCTGATGTTCAGTAAATTCATCACTTGTCTTTCAACTCCTATCCATATTAATAAATCATTGAAAATTCATTCTAAATATGAAATACAACCCCATGTTTATCTGAGATTTGGGTATAAACACTTTTGTTTGCAGAATTTTAAATGAAGGACAATGTCCTAAGGATTGCTCCAAGTCCAGCCTCACACAGGGGCTGTGCATGGGGACAGACCACACCCTGTTCTGTTCTTGCTATTTCATTGAAGCACTATTTTATATTTGTTCCAATATATAACATCTCTAAATATAATTACTCTTATTCTTCTGCCAACACTTTTCTACCCTCCTTTGATTTTTTGAGCTGAGGTGATTTTTATAAGTAATTTCTAGGTCATTCTCCCACTTTCTCCTTTTATTTTATTAGGTGGGTCTAATTACTAATCTCATTTTTCCTTCACACTTATATACTGGGGATTTTAGCACCTACCTGATGGGTGACATGAAGGTCATTCTAATGCCTGTTCATGTCAGTTGTTTATTTCTTCTTTCAATCCCCAACAATGGATGACTTAAAATATTCACCAACTTCTTTCCTCACTTTGGTTACAATTTAGTGTCTCTAAAACAAAAAATTTCTATAATGTATAAATATAAACTGAGGATATACTAAGTGTTTAGAGACTAGAAGGAAAAATGTTTCTGTATTTTGCTCTGTATTAAGACAAAAACATCTACCTAGCACAGTAAATTCTAACTTACATGGGTATTACTTCAAAGAATCCATTAAATATTTAAAATGTGAGTAAATCTAGAGAAGAAATAAGCCATAGCTATACAGGTGGTATGTGACATAGCAAGAACTATACGGTTGGTGTGCAGATGACCATACTTTGGGAAACCCTGCTGTAAATATACATAGTAACACATCCATGAATTGACTGTTTTTCCATTTGGTATCTTGGCTTTCCCAAACAGGCTCTGAGGATACTGACAGGAAGACTGGTCATACGAAAAATTAACACTGTGATTTAAATTTTTCAGTAGAAACTTACAAAACACATTTCATAAACCTAGAAGACTGATTAATGAAAATACAATCGTGACTATCCATTCTACAAAATACCAAAAGATGGATTGTGATAGAAACTATAGAAATAAGTCCAAGATTTGAGAACTGTGATAAATTTGCAATTGAAGTACTTTGGAGTAGGCAGTTGTTAAAGGTTTCAAAATTAACAGAGAGAGGTACCTCCACGCACAAGGGGGCAGGTTGAAGATGTTCACCTCCTCCTTGGTCATAACAGAGGAAAGCTGAGTGCCCATTAGTGGGGCTGGGATAAGGCTGGCCATCAGCGCATCAGCACGCCATGCAAATTATACCACGAATGAGCAAGATCACACGGATCAACACAGGTGGACACTGAAAAACCATTGGGGGAAAAAAGCCACAAATCACTGTATACATGATAAAACTATTGATTGAATTTGTTTTATATAACAATAGAAAAAAAACATTGGCTATAATGCATTGTTTATGATTCCACATAATTCAGTAAAAAGTACAAACATATGGACTGAAAGATAAATGCCAAATTCATGAAAGTGGCTCCCTCTGGGATAGAGAGGGAAATACAAAGAACTTCATCTTTGATGGTAAAGTTTTTAATTACTTTCATTTTAGATGCCTAGTATATGAAGGCTTGGCCTATTCAGCTCTATGTTTTCTATGTATGTGAGTGTGTGTGTGTGTGTGTGTGTGTGTGTGTGTGTGTGAAGCTAAAACAAAAATACAACAATGGCAAAAAGGACATATACCTGGAAATGCAGAAATGTAATGGTGAATATCATTGTACAAAAATGCTTCTGAGGTACAAAAAAAATCAGAATTCCATATCTCAAAACAGCTATGTTTAAGAATTAGGTGGTATTCAGAGATCATGGTAAACTCTGGGAGGCACACAATGCTGAAATTTCTCTGAAGGCCGATTAGTGATATAATTCCTTTCCATAAGTGTTATCTCTCAAATTGTATTTTCTGGAAATACTCTTTATATGTCATATACAAATCCCTCTTCAAAATTTTTGACCAGTACATCCTAGATATTTCTAAGCTGCTGCAGTCACCATACAGATGAGAATGCCTTCTTTGTCCACAGCCAAGCATCTAAGAAGCAGGATAAATGCTGGGGACAACAGAGGGACTCAGTTTTCTTCTCAAGACTCCTGTCACCCCTACTCCCCACCCCCCACCTATGAAAAAAAAGAAGTGTCTGGAATAAAATGAGTCTGGACAACTGTGTCTTTAAAGGACCTGATAACTGAAGTCACAAAAATATTTTACTTTTTGATTAACAAGAAAAAGGTGAATTTTTTTCTCCTGTCAATGTTGCTTCCTTTAAAAAATAATTAACATTTTTTCACATTAATTTTAAATATCATAATGAAATGTTATTGATCTCTGAATTATCTAAAGGTATTGTAAAGTGCCTGCAAACACACTCATGCAAATAGCCTAACCAGATTTAGCACTTCACCTTGTTCCTTGGACTGTAATAGATAAATTCCACAGTTAGTGGAAGCATGCAAGATCACCCTCTAGTCCTGACAGTCAAAGGGTACTGCTCTACTCTCTTGCAAAATCTCTCTTCTGCTTTTTCCTTCAAAGGGTGAAACAGGACTGCCAGGATTTCCAGGGTCTGTTGGCCCTAAAGGACAAAAAGGAGAACCTGTAAGTATTTTAGCATGGAGGGCAAAGTAAGAATAACAACAACAACAACAAAAACGAATTAAAATATTTTTCCAGACCAGCCCCAATTTTCATATATTCTGGTTTGATCTTGCCATAGTGAACAACAGTAGATCAAATCTTTAAGCAAGTATATACTATGCCAGGCACTAAGTTCTTTCATGAATTTACTTATTTTATCCATTAAAAAATTCCATGAGATAGGTTATTATTACTTCATTCTTCAGGTAAGGAAAATGAGGCACAGAGAGGTTAAGCGATTTTACCACAGTCACAGTATTGGAGCCATAAATCACACGTAGGTGAGCTAAACTTGGGCTTAAAATCACTAAGTTGCCCTGATTTTACTTAACATGATAGCTGAAATTAATAACAAAGACAGATACTAGTTTATATAAAAAGTTAGAAACATTTATCTATCTGATCAAACAAATGTTCTCAGTATACCTTCTGAAGTTATTTTTTGCAAGATCAAAGGGACTTCCTCAAGCTACTTTTCAATATTGCTGTGGCCAGTTTCTATTAAAACTTAGCTCTTTCTGTGGGGAATTAAAAAACAAAAACACAAAACCTACTATATCACTGTTGTGGTTTGGATGTGAGGTGTCCCCCAAAAGCTCATGTGTGAGACAATGAGAGAAGGTTCAGAGGGGAAATGATTGGGTTGTCATTTCTGCATTTCCAGGTATATATATCCTTAACCCAATCAGTGAATTAATCACCTGAAGGGATTAATTGAGTGGTGATTGAAGGCAGATGGGGTGTGGCTAGAGAAGTTAGGGCATTGGGGGCATGGCTTTGGGGTATATATTTGTATCTGGCAAGTGGAGTCTCTCTCTGCTTCCTGATCATCAAGATGTTTAGTCCCACCTCAAGCCCTGAAGAATGGAGTCGGCTGTTTATGGATTGAGATCTCTGAAACCGTGAGCACTCAAACTTTTCCTCCTCTACAGTTGTTCTGATCCGGTTCTTAAGTCACAGCAGTGAAAAACCTAAGTGAAACAATCATTTATATTCAAGTAGGACCACCTAAACATATTAGAGAAAACCTAGTCACAGGATGAGGAGGGGAGGGGGAGGGGGAGAGGAGAAAAGAAAATTTATGGTATTTATATTAAATAAAAGCAACCTTCAAGAATCAGCAAGATTCAGGCTTAGCCTATATTTCATCTTTGATTTTTAAAAAAATGCAACACATCTTTTTCAATCATTTTTACTCATTTCCTTGCCAGAGCAAATTAGGAATATTGGTTGACTATGGGATAAAGAATGAAAAGGTTACTAATAATTCCTACATGAAAAAAGGGAACAGTATGTAGTAAAGGTATTTAATGTTGGGAAGTTGATTTGCCCTATGCTTCAGCTCAGCATTTAGGTATCTTTAGCAATAGCGGTAACTTATCCCAGGCAACTTTATGTCAGAACTGTACCTATGAACCTTGTTTATCCTACCCCAGGGGTCATGCTAGCCCTTAGTGCCAAGTCCAAGGCTCTCTAATGCAGTCCAGGACCTGACAGCCTTTAATATTCCTCCCACAAGTGCAACCTGGTGGATGCCACCCCTTCCCTCTGCCAACTTGCTCCTGATGCTCCACACTTGAAGGTTCTCCTACCTGCTTCTCCAAGTCACCATTCTCTCCCCTTCAAGCCTAAATACTGACTTCACTTTCTCTTAATACCTGTGTGTATCAAGGAGGATCTGGCAGTAAGATTGACTAAAATCCCATTGGAAAAGCAGAGAGTTATAGAACAGAATAGAGAAACTTTCAGTGAGTTAAAGCAGTGCTTCTCACACAGGAATATATGATTGAATCCTGCTGTTCTAATTTAATGGGTCTGGGGTGGAGCCCAAGAGCCTACACCTCTCACAATTTCCTAGATGATGGTGGTGCTGTTGGTTCAAGGACCCACTTTGAGAAGCAAGGGTTGGAGAATTTCATGGTTTCTGTGGTGATAGGCCTTTCCCTCTTTGGGGATTCCCTCTGGCTTCCTGTCCCATCTCTGGTGTTCAAGGCAAGCCCCTGCCCCACTGGGACTGCTTTAGTCTACCTTATCTAGGAAGAGGCCTCCTTTCCTTCTAACTCTACTCCTTGCCACTTCCCTCTTAATGCCTTAGGCATCTGCCACCTCTATTTATCTTGTTTGCTTTCTCTCTTGTCCACACATAAAATACCACAAAGTTTACATTATTCTGCAGAGCAGTTTAGTTCTTTGTGGTATCAATCTTTCCATTCCAGAATTAGAGCTGGACTTGACTTTGCATAATAACCAGAAGGTCCAATCAGAACAGTAGTCATCATCCAAAGTTGAATTCTGAATCACTCATCCGGAATGGCAACTGTCAATGGCAATTTGTCCCTCCCTACTGGACATTCAGAAAGTGACTAGAAGTGCAACATATTGGAGCTAAAATATGCAAAAGAGATCATATAGTTGAACCCCATGATTTTATAGAAAAAGGGAGGTTCTAAGCTTTTAAGTGATTTTCTTTGGATAGTAGTAGTTGGATCTAGGACTACTAAATATCAAGTCTCTACATAACAAGGTTACTGGGTTTTTTCCTTTTAAAAGCTATTTTAGTCAATGTGGATTTTGAGCTTGACAGTGACTCTAAACAAGCAAAGACGTGAGCATAAACAAGCACTGACATAAGCAGTGTGACTCCTTGATCATATCTAATTAACTTTGTCAAATGTTTAAAAATTAACTTGATTTTTAGAATGAAATCCAAAAAGCAAGAATATAAATTAAGTCCTGATTGAAGGTATAGAAATTAACCAATAACAGAAGATTTCATTATGTTAGGTAGATGTATGGTTTATTAGTCAGTATAGGCTTGGTTATGCTAAGTAACAAATTAATCCTGAAATTTCTGTGGCTTTAATGCAAGGAAAGTTCTCTATTGCTCCTGCCTAGAAAGGTTCAGTAGGGGGGGGGGGGGTTAGGTGTTCTCCTTCACTCTGTGTTCAGTTACCAGGCTATACCATCATACAGCTCTGTCTTCTGTCACATACAATCTTCTTAGTCACCATGCTGGGGAAGTGCGTCTGGAGGATTATGAAATGGGTTCTCACTGCTTGTCAATGATACATGTCATTTTGATTACATTTCGTTGCCAGAATTAGCTACATGGCTTCATGAAACTGCAAGGGAGCTGGGGAACATGGGAGAAGGTGATCCCTTAGCCCCAAACACACAGGACACAAAGTGAAAGGCTCATTTATTACTTGCTTATCTCCAGTGAGTTATTAGTTAAAAATCAAAATAGCAATCCCTGAGCACTGGGGATTGAATCCAGGTTGAACCCACAGGCACTCTACCTCTAAGCACCTAGATAGCCACCCTATCGCCACCAGCTTTTTCTTTCTTTTTTTTTTTTTTTAAACTTTGGGACAGGGTCGTGCCAAATTGCCCAGGTTGGCCTTAGACTTGTAAGCTTTCTGCCTTAGCCTCCTGAGGGGCTAGGATTATGGGCATGTGCCACCACACCTTGCTCCTAAGAGAACTTTTGAGAATAGTGTATCTACCAAAATGGTTCTTACATTTTTCCCCAAAGGCACACCCCCAAGGACCCTCTCTTCATCAAGGTCCCACCTCCTGCAGTTTCCACCACTTCCCAGTCGTCTATTCAGCTAGGCACCCATCAATGGATTGATCCCTTGATGAGGTTAGAACTCTCATGATCCAATCACTTTCCAGCCCTGCCTCTGACCATTGCTACAATGGGGACCAAACCTTTAACACATGAACCTTTGGAAAATATCCCAAATCCAAACCAAAATAATAATTTACTCAATTCAAATAATATGACGCAGACTAAACAAGTGAAGATTGGAGCTGAAGTCTGGCTGACTGAGTTTAAATCCTGAGCCATCTTTTGGTAGCTCTGTGACCTTGGAGAAATTATTTAACTTCTCTGTGCCAGTGTTTCTTCATCTGTAAATGGGTCTACTAATAGCACTTACCTGAGTGACACCTGAGGATTAACTATGTTAATATATATAAAGTGATTAGAACAGTGCTTGATACATTATAAGAACTCAATAAATGTTAGCTACTATTGTTATATCTGCATTAAGTACACTTATTTAATAAATTTGTTTGGATCCCAGTAATTTAAAGGCCTAAGATGTGAGACACCAGAGGTGCTATGAGTATCAAGATGAATTGTATCTCTACACTCAAAGAGGTATAGCCAAGATAAACTAGGAAACATAAAGTAAAATGAATGAATGAAATGTAGGGAATAGAGGGAGCTATGACAACTCAAAAGTTACTGAACCTTCACAAGTCTCTTTCCCCATCCTTGAAATGGGACAATAATTCTTTTGCACAGCATAGCCATGAAGATAAAATGAGATCACATACTTGTAACTCTGAGAACAGAAACTAGTAAGGGAGCCTGTGTGTGCACGCGTGTCTCTATGGGTTAACCTGGGTGTCAGTAATCACAACTCAGTGACTGGGGGAGAGTGTTGGCTAACAAGGGGCAGTCTCCAAAGCTTCTGTCACTCCCCAAGCTATTCATACTTCAACCAAGAACTGTTATCAGTTCCACACCCTATTATTTACCTCCTAATTAACCCCTTTGAGTTATTTTCATTATAGTAAAAATGAAAACTGAAAAAGTATTTTTAATGATTTTGTGTGCTTCAAGCACAGCTAACAAGTTGGAAGCATTCTCAGGAATGTCCTTCCCTGGCCATCTTGTTGCTCTCACAGGCTTCTGCCCCGAGTTGCATATGTGTGTGATCCCTCTTCTTCACCAGGCACCAGGAAGCTTTGTCCCTGGGCAGCATTTCAACTTGTTGGCCACCGGGGATTCTCTAAATAGTGTTAGAATGATGAACTCGGTGTTCCTTTGAGAATGTGGAGGAGCTTGTAAATTAATTCTCCTAGGCTCCCTCTCAGCTGCAGAAGCAGACTGTGTGCAGTAGAGGTGTGAGTCTGGCCTGCAGGCTCTATCCACTCCCAGCTTTGGAGGGTTTATTTCTAAAAGTGTTTTTAATTGATTCTGCTTTCTACCCATCTCCCTAGGGGGAACCCTTTGTAAAAGGTGAAAAGGGAGACCGAGTAAGTAGATGTTTTATCACTCTCTGGGGTTTTCTACTTCATTGATTTCTCTCTCCAATTTCTGTTATGTTTACTTGAGGGTCTAATAGATTTGATAAAATAAGCTTCCAGAGCAATTTTTACTTTTCCTTCTGTGATTTTGGACTTTATATTAAACCTTGTTAAGTGCTGTCATGGGATAATACTTTACCATTTGGTTTGGGTTAGATATGTTTCCTTTAACCTTCCACTGCTAGTGATGGGACAGGAGTGTTACAAAAGACATCAAATTAAGATAGGTAAACTACAAAATTAAAATAGAAGATAGGTTTTTTTTCAAAAAATCTGTTAATGATACAAATTGGATACAAATCCAACAGATTAATAAGTCATGGAAAAATAAGGAAAACAAACTGATTATAGCCAGTATTGTCCCCCTTAGTATAATCGTAATTTTTCTGTTTTTAAAATTAAATACCTGGATAGTACCTGATTGCAGAATCACCAACCCATATCACCCTAACATCTATTCTCCTCCATATCATCTGAAGAGTTAATTCTTAGGGAGGCAAGTTTAGTTGGTGGCAAATCATAATAATGAGAAGTAGAGAATGCAGGAGGATTTCAAAGATGGCATTGGAGTGAAAATAAAACTACTGTAAAAAAAAGAAAAGAAAATAAGAGTTGTTGTTCATTAGGATTAAGTGTTTTGATCCTGTTGTAGAATGAACCCTCCTTGGTTTCATCACATCTTCCATAAATTCCCCCTTTATTGTGTGTTAATTAATGGAAATTCAATTAAATTGTCAGATGTCCCAGCCCATCTGAATTTTCATGTTACCCATATGGTGATTATTTTATTTACAGGGAGAACCTGGAATAATAGGATCACAGGGGATAAAGGTAATCTCCTAGAATTTTCCAATTATGTCTACAACCTTAATAAGATGGTGAAGACTATAGTAACATTTAACTTTCCTTCCCACTCACATGTTTAGGGAGAACCTGGAGACCCTGGTCCCCCTGGTTTAATAGGAAACCCAGGACTGAAGGTATATAAGAAGTAGCTGTGCTATATTAGGAAATAATCTAGAATTTGTAGCCATTCTATATTTTAAAGGGTGCTTTGGGGTGCCACTCATTTTCTTCACAGATGTTCTCAGAGACTTGATCTTGTTTCCATGGTGATTTCCCACCCCTACCCCACTACCGCATTTATTACATGAATAGTAACTGTGCCTTTTGGTTCACAGTAGAATTTGAAAATTATTTTTCAGAGCATATTCACCATAGCATCCTTAAAAGTTTTAAGAGTAAACAATGTCAGCTAAATCTGTGACTCTGAGCTGTATTCTTAAAAGGAACAGGAGTCAGGATTCATTTCTAAACCAAAAGTATACAGCTATGAGTGCTTCAGTTTCCCATGTGTGATTCTGCAGGTGTATCCTAAGAAAGAAGAGTTTTGGAGAGGTGTGGGAGAGATTAGCATGATGTGCTCCCAACCAATGGGTAAGGCAAGTTACCCACTTATCCCCTACTGATGAAAAACAAACCCATTAAAAAAGAAAACATCTAGAAACTATCTTAGAAGCCCAAATCACACTTCAGTATTATACACATATGGTAGGATGATGGAAAGTCTTTCTTTTTACAGATAAAGTTCACAACATGTTTTACAAATCTTCAAGTACAATCTTTCTAATTTTTAAGGAAAGGTATAGCATATATCATCTTCTCTTTTAGGGTCAACAAGGACCTGCAGGTTCCATGGGACCCAGAGGACCACCAGGAGATGTTGTATGTATACTTCAGTATTTTGAAATGAAATTGAAACTATGGTTTGTTTTTTTAAATGTCAATGGCTGTTCCTGTAACTGAGTTACGCTACATTTCCCAAAGACCTAGTTCATCTCCACCCCTGAAGGCTGGGCCATTCGTACACTCGTGTGAGGTCCGTTGGAGGATCATTACCCTAACAAATTGGTATTTGAAACTCAATTTAACTAAATTATCATTTGGGACAAGCTTGTCAGGAGTGTACCTGTGGTCAATGAGACAGCAAATATCAAAAGTAATAAGGAAAACCAAGAGAGAAAGCAAGAATTTCCCATATGTATGGCTTTTGATTCAAATCTCCATCTGTAGAAAACACTTAGAAAGAAAGCTTCTGTTGTTTTCTATCAAGAGCCCTCAAAAAAAGGAAGTCTTTTGGCTGAAAGTGTTTCTGTAATGCACTTGGAGGAAGACCTTCAGGCTGCCTTATAACCTTAGTATAGTGGAGTCGGAGTCAGAGTCAGTCTCTCTCTCTCTCTCTCTCTCTCTCTCTCTCTCTCTCACACACACACACACACACACACACACACACACACACCTACCTTTATGCTGTTTAAAGTCATTTTTCCATTCTTTCCCCCAGATTAGCTTTCTGGCCCTTAAACAAGCTCCATGGCCTTCTGACAACTTGGGAGCTGAGAGCTATACCTTTCCTTAAAAATTAGAAAGATCTACACTTAAGCAAAAGGAAAAACATCTTGCCCACAACTCCTCTGTCACTAACTGACCACTATTAGTTATCTGTAGGCAACATGAAGAATCTCTCCTTTTTCCATCATCTTGGGAACAGCCCATGACCCCTTTCTCTGTTCACCATGCTCACTGCCTGAGCCTTTGGGGGCATATTGATCAACATTCCTATTGTGACCTGTACTTTGAACATCTAAATTCACAGAGAAAAGCTTTTTATTGCTACCTCCTACCACTACCACCAATTAATAGACCACTATAGAGGTACCTTGTGGAAAGATCTTAAGAAAAGAGAGAAAATGCTGGGTCACAATATGCTCAAGTGAGATTAAATGATAGTAGCAGGAGCTGAAAAGAGAGTAAAATCAAAAGGAAAAGATCCACTGTTGCCAAAACACAATAAAAACTTATTTTCTTAGTCACCCTATTGTCTGGTTGAATCATGGTGTGAGGTTACCAACCACCATTCTTCTCCCCCTTCTTGGCAATAGTATGGCTGAGATATTTCAATTCTCTTTACATTTCAATTCTCCATTACATCCAGGGACATTCACTTGAAACAACAATTTATATATTTTCAACTAATGTTTTTAACCTAACAAGCCAAAATCAACCCATTGCCTTGTAGATAATGTGTTAAAACTGCTCTCTTGAAAACGATTTGCATACATAAATGTCATCATAAGAGATGTTCTCATTGTTCTTTCCCTTTAATTTTGAATTTTTTAGGGATTGCCAGGAGAACATGGTATCCCAGGAAAACAAGGCATCAAAGGAGAAAAGGTATAGCTCACATTTTATTCACTCTCTATTAAAAAGGTAAGTAGGAGGAACAGACCAAGGATCTTAAGGGCACTGGGGAGGTAAGAGGACAGCACAGGCTTGTGGAACTATACCTGGGATAGCCTTGCATGTAGAAGACAATGTGAATGGCTCCCCTGGGGCATTCTTTCTATGCAAGAATCATGGCCACTGCCCTGATTCTTGCATAGAAATGCCATGTGAAAAATGAAACAACTTAGAGATGAAGATGCCTGGAGTCAGGCTCATGTCAAGCTTAACTGCAAATTCTGGTGTAGACCTAAGAAGTCTGTTCATCATTCAGGAATTCCATGGAAACAACGTATTAATGCTACATGGAAATAACATGTTTATGTTGAATTAGGAAATAGAACAAAGATCATCCAAAGAACCTTATGAATAGACACACCCTTTTGTGCCTACATTTATACACATCTATGTTACATGATACTGATAAACTTATTGCACCATAACTCATTAGAAAATCTCAATGTATTTGACATAAGTAGGATAGTGTTTAGTATGAGTTAGGCACTTAGTAAATATTATTGAGGGAGTGAATAGGTAAGTGAATGATGTTTGCCTGGTTATGATGACAATTTAAAACAGTAAAAACTACTGATTCCCCAGTTCCCATCACAAACCTGAGCAACAAAGTAAGAATCTCATCTTGTTTTCTTCAGGGAGATCCAGGTGGGATTATAGGCCCTCCTGGGCTTCCAGGTCCAAAAGGTGAGGCCGGTCCTCCAGGGAAAAGCCTGCAAGGGGAACCAGTAAGTACCAGCTCTTTTTCTAATGTTTCCCTTGGAACTTCATTAATGACTACATGTGAGCTCCCAGTTTGAGAGCACAAGTATAAGTTTAAGTGTACCAAAGAAGAAACATCTTTAGATCACAGTTGTAACCCTTTTAAAGGTTCAATGCAAGCAAAGCCTCTCTTCTGAAGAAATATACATGCACACACTGTTTTTATGTGGAAGATTCATATACCCCCTGAATCCTCTGCATGGATTCCGTAGGGACCTATGGATCCAAGTAAAGTACACTGCTTTTAAAGCATAAGCCTTTTTGGACACTCTCTAAAAACTGAGCTGTCTGATACTTCCCTCTGGAGGTTTTACAGATGTCACCATAGGTTGTCATTTGCAGAAAATGTCTCTGTGATCCAGACTTTTCCCAGGCCCTAAACTGGTGATCCAGTTTCATATGCCTTTTTTTCTGCATCACTTTGAACCCTTTATATTAGTCAAGAATAAGGATAATAATAAGTTTCAATATGAGATAGTTTATACATAAGAGCCTCATATTTTAAAGTAACTACACAAAATCTATAACCTATTGAAATTTGTTTCTAATTCCTTATTCTTACAAAACAAGGTTCATTCAAGTAAAGTGAAGAGCAATTAAAACTATTTTTCTAAGATTTCTTAAAACATTTTTAGAAAAATAAATGTATTTACTCTTTTATTTTTTTAGGGATTAGATGGAAATCCTGGAGCGCCTGGTCCACGTGGGCCAAAGGTATTAAAATATTATAATTTAAAAAATAATAATGAGCAAAATATAACTGAAAAAGCCATGTCTCTTGAGCCTTGTCTTAACAGAAGCACCTCATTTCACAGGGTGAAAGAGGACTGCCAGGTGTCCAGGGCTCCCCAGGTGACATGGGCCCACCAGGGGCAGGAATTCCCGGAAAAACAGTAAGTAAAATTCAGCTGGGCTCTTGAAGCTCTGTTGAATTAGTTATTATGAAACAAAATTCAATGTCAAATAAGGAGAAAAGAAAACAAAGATCAGAGGATGAAATACAAATGATCACTATCCAGAGAAGACTGATGGGCTTTGAAGGTCCATCATTAAGTGTACACAGAACATTCACTGCTGATTGACTTCTTCATACTGATTATAGATCCACTGATTTTGGATTAGCAATCATTTAACCCTTTATACTTATAGTTATATACTAGATGCATGTCCATAAGATGATATGAATACCTCATATTGTGTTATTAAATATTACTATTTATTTTTAAATAAGAAGTTAATGTTTAAAGTGATGGAGTATATATAAAGAGTTACCTCAATAGAACAAAAGACATTCCTATTGTCAGGAAATTCCAAGATATTAAGAGTTCTCTGACAGAAATCAGATTCAAAGATTAAATGCTTTAACAATATTGCTAAGGATATTGCAAGGGTTTGTGACACTCTATGTCAGAAGGGCAAAGACCAAATACATTTTTTTATTATATCACAATATCATAGCCTTACATAAAAATTAAAATAAAGCATAGGTAGTGATACGTTATATTGTATATCATTGGTGTTTGATTTTCTAGGGAAATGTTTTAGTTCATTTTCTGTTGCTATAATAGAATACCAGAGACTGGATAATATGTAAAGAATTATGTAAAGGTTTATTTAGCTTGTGGTTCTGGAGGCTGGGAAGTCTAGCATCTGGTGAGGACCTTCTTGTTGCATCATAATATAGTTGAGCTGTCTATCTTGGGTCTTTCACCTTCTTTTTATGAAACTATTAATACCATTATGGAGACTCCACTCATAACTTCATCTAATCCTAATTGCCTCCCAAAGCCCCACTTTCAAATAACATTAATTGAATTTGGGGATTAAGTTTCCAACATGTGAACCTTAGAGGAGATGTTCAAACCATAGCGACAAAATGTAAAAGACTATTGAGATAAAAAAAAAAAAAAGTAAAAGCAACAAAACACGTATACACATACACCTAGATATATCCATATGTGTACACCTATGTGTATACAAAAATCATGAACTTATTAAGGAGGTATTGAGTTTAAAGAAAAAATCACTAAGGACACAGTATAGACAGAAAGGGAAGAAAAGGCTTTAATAATAACAGTGATATGGATATATATTTTAAAATATAAGAAAGATCAGTGAACAGTTACTGAAATCAACTGCTAAGAAACTAGTGCTTTGCTTGGCTTTGGTTGTAAATTCTTAGTTCAGTGGTCTGTGGATATTTAATAGGGATAAAACTAGTATCATATGTTCTCTGATCATCTCAGCCTCATCGTAGTTACTCCAAATTCCAGTTTTCTAAAAGTAGAAAACAATACCTGATGCTTTACTTCTTATTCCTGTCACCAAACACTAGTTCTGGTCATTTCTTCAAAGAGAAAAGACTCAAAGTAGAATGAAGAGAGGGAAAGGTATCCCTGACCAGTTATCCCTGTGGGCAGAAAGGGAACAAAAGGTTTCTGGTCAGGTGGAATTTGGATATGTTGCTTCTGTACTCTTGAGAGTGCAGCCACATGGGATGGAATGAGAGACATTCCAGGGATCTGAGCAAAATCATGATGTTTTAAGCAACAGGTTTTTGGTAAAGTGTTTATCTACTACCCAAAGTTGTAGCTAGCAGTTACCAGAGTGTGTTTGGTGGCAAATGCTGTTGTTCCACTAAGCAAATTACAGTACTTAGTCTTTTGTCTCAGCTGGATAATTCATGGGAATTCCTGGTTGAATTTTGATCATTTTATCTCATTTTACTCAGGGCTCCCAAGGACCAACTGGAGAGCCAGGTATTCAGGTATGCTACTTAACTAAGTTATCCAGCACAACAAATCTAACTTGTTTTCTTGGGGAAATTACTGAAAGACTGTTCTCCTAAATAATTACTTTTATTTTCTTCCCTTTCCAGGGTCCTCGAGGTCTCCCTGGGTTACCAGGAACTCCAGGGACCCCAGGAAATGATGTAAGGACCTTCTTTACCTGTCCTTTCCCCAACCTCTGTTTTAATCTGCAACTATCCCAACTTGCAAAGATTTGAACATGATGCCTCTATTTTCAGGGAGCTCCCGGAAGGGATGGAAAGCCAGGACTGCCAGGTCCCCCAGGTGACCCGGTATGTACACAGACTTTCCTGATTTATGTATCATTAATGCACCCAGAAGCCAAACAGCCTACCAAGCAAATTTTGCTGTCCAAACTAATTAGAATGTTCAGTGACTGCTTGGTGATTTTGTTTATCCCCATTATTTTGTAGAGGGAAAAAAATTCAAGCTGGGTCAGCATTTTTGTGTGTGTGATGAATGCTTATTTCCTAAGGGTGTAATTCAGCTATACAGTTTTGCCCCAGGCTGAGCCTTAGCTTATAATATCTCAGTTCCATGGAAAATTGAAATAAAACATATAGACACAATTTCTATTCTTTCTAATGCTATTGACTAAATGAATTTCATTTTTCTAAATGGAAGTTTGCAGGTAAGTTACCTACATTATGGTACACATTCACTGGTTCTATGGCTTTAAAATGCTGAGATAGATTAAATCATGAAAACTGGCTTGAGTAGGCCCTTGGAAAATGGGGTTTAGGCACTGAATGTGTGTTCTAAAGTTTTTTCTTAGGTTAAACCTTGCTTTGAGTGACATGAAATCCCTTTAAATAGCCACAGACCCGGTGGTTATACTTTGAGAGACCATATGGTACATGACATTGTATTAAGAATTTTGTGTAACAAAATCCAAATCAAGCCTCACAAATCCTTTCTACCTCCCACACTGTTTGGGCTTTAGATTCCTTTGTAATACGCATGCAGAAGCAAGCTTGACCTTACTTTAACTCCACAATCAAATGAATATGTGTGGCTCATCTGGGAATCTTGTGGCGTTACCTGGTTTTATAGAGTGTCTCTTGGAAAGCACATTTTAAGACATCTGGTCAAAACATAGCCCAAGTTCCCTTTGTGTCTGTCTTGTCCATCACTTCCACCTACTGAAGGCTCTTTTGAACCTCTGTGAGAACAAGGCAAACTTATCCTGTACTCTTCATGTTTCTAACAGCCTGATAATGTGCTTGGCAGAGGAATGATTTCCTTGTAATAAATGATTTATCTTTATATAGTATTAAAACCAATAATAAAGGTTGCCATGTCATAAAAATGTAGAGATGTAGAATCAAAACAATTATGAGTTTACATGTTCATGGCAGAAGAATAGTGAATATTTCTCAAAATAGTTCTGCATTCTGTCAGTGTCAGTGTCAGTTACTTGACATGAAGCATAACGTTGAACCAATTATCCTGACAGTGAGACCTTAGAAGCCCCATGTTCCAAATCTCAACTGACATTGCATTTTGAAAACAATAAATCTATATTGTGTTATACTCTTGCTTTGTATTGTGCTTATGTACACATGTATGTGTTAGTCAGCTTTGCATCACTGTGACAAAATACCTGATAAACAACTGAAGAGAAGAAGGAAAGATTTATTTGGACTCATGGTTTCAGAAGTTTCAATCCATATACATTTGGCCCATTACTTTGGACCTGTGGCAAAGCAGAACATCATGGAGGAGAGTAGGTGATGGGGGAGGCTGTTCACCTGCAGGTGGCCAGGAAGCAGAGAGAGAGAGAAGGAGGAGGAGCTAAATTCCCAGTATACCCTTCAAAGGCACACCTTTAGTGACCTCACTTCCTTCCACCAGTCCCACCTTTTAAAAGTACCACCAGCTCCCAATAGTGCCATCAGCTGGCCTTTGGGAGACACATCAAGATCCAACTCATAACAGTTTAATAACATTTTTTTTTTCCTCTTTAACCACAGATTGCCCTTCCTCTCTTGGGAGACATCGGGGCCTTGTTCAAGGTATTCTGTTGTTATGTAAGAAATTATGGTTTAATATCCAAGAAAAAAAATTAAAAAGAAAATCTTTACTAGAATTGAGTTAATTGTTTGGCCTGGTTTTTAAATGGCATTTTTAAAATGGAGAACATCTTTAAAATAGTAAAAATAATCTGTATTCCCCCATTCTCTTCTTTATCAGCCTTTTGGGTATGGAAATGGAGTGTGCAGCTCTCAGACAAACCAAAGGGAAGGAACAATGTCATTAACCCTCTTGAAGAGATCACACTCTCCTCTGGAACAACAGCTTTCCTTTGATGGGCATTTACCACCCTGGCTCACTACTATAAAATCTAATCCTTCTCATTGTATCACCCTGGTCAGTCCCAGGATGAAAACCAGCACTGCTCAATAAACAATTAGCTTACAAGGCTGAATTTTTTATGTCATGAGATTTTACAAAATGAGCTATAAAATTCCAAAGCCAACCATTGTCCTAACACCTGTCACCCTGTTAAATAAAAATTATCTCTACCTATTATCTAGCTCATAAAGAATTAATCTTGCTACAATTTTTCTTCCCTAATACTTTCCTATATTTTATCTATAAAACAGATTGGAGGGCTGATAAATGAATAAGGTTATATTATCATTTCTTCATAATGCTCTGAGTGACTCTAGATGAAAATCTTGTCCTTTATGCTCATCCCTTATTTCTGTATGGATGAATAGACAGTGTGCATATGTACACACACATAAACACTTGGGCTATAGATGTGTATATATGATTTAGTTTATGTTCCTAGGGTTTAGTCCAATGATTTGCACAATTATAAGCCATCAGAAATATTTATTGAATTGAATCAATCAAAAAACTCAAGTTCTATGTATGTATTTGGGTTTAGGGTTTTCATGGTCATGTTCTGATTCCAACAATTTATTTAAAAATAAGTCTTTATAGGGCTTTTCACATACCCTTTTCCTTTAGCTATGTGATAAGTCTTATGTTTGTCCTGTTAGCTCAGACACATAAATGCAAGCTTTTCCAGACCAGCTAAAGGTTATAAAGAAGGCAACAGAAAGGTAATTCCACTTAGATTTTCTGTCTTTTCTTGGATTTGACGTTGGAGTCAAGTCCAGGTCACTCAAGTGACTTATTCACATGAGTGCCTCCACTGACAAATAAAATGCTAGTAAGCCCTGTGGAAGGTTTCTCAACTAATTTGTCTACCAAAGGAGAAATCCTTTCTTCCCAGGTTTTTCTTTGCCTTTTAATGACTTAAGTCATTGGTTGTATGTTCCCTGTAATCTTGTTGTTTATTCCAAACTTTAATACCACCTCCCTCTTTAAACATGTTGCTCAGCAGTTGAAACTCAAATCTTTGTTCTTGACTTATGGATCCTTTCCTTATTTATCTGGAACTTTCCATTTAAATATTATCAAGAGTGATATTTTTTAAATAAGCCCTCACCAATATCACAGATATTACTAATAAGCTTTGAATTTTTTTCCCTGCAAAGACAGTCTTTTCAAGTTGGATAAATAAGTTTCTGAAAACAGAGTGACCTCGCAATTGTTACATCACTTATTTCTGACAGAAGTACAACTATAACTTCAAATTCAATCAACCTCAGTTTTTTAAATTGAAAACCCCTGACTGCATAATATATTTCTTCATTCCTTCAACAAGTACTAATTGGTCTGCTACTTTCTGTCAGGTTTTCTAGCATACCCATTTATCCTTCAGACTCAATTTATTTTGTTATTAAAGCATTATAATTATATAAAATAGTTGGGTTCATTTTAACAAAACCGATGTACTCCATTTGCAACCCTGTTCCCCCTCTTTCCCTGCCTTCCTTTCTCCCCACATACTCCTCCCTCTACTCTACTGATCTTCCTGTTGCTCATTTAATTTTGATTGGTACTTTCCACCTATACATAAAGGTGAAATTCACCGTGGTATATTTATATGTGCACATAGCACGATTTTGTGAACTTAATTCCACATTTTCTCCCCTTTCCCACCTCTTATCACTCCCTAGCTCCTCCCTCTACTGATCTTCCCTATCTCTTTGATATCTGATTCTCACACACCTTCTTTTAGCTTATTTTGCTCTAGCTTCCATGTATGAGATAAAATATTCGACTCTTGATTGTCTGAGTCTGATTTATTTCACTTAGCATGGCATTCTCCATTTCCATCCATTTATTGGCAAATGCCATGTATATGTACCAAATTTTATTAATCTATTCATCTATTGACAGGCATGTGGGCTAGTTCCATAATTTTGGCTATTATAAATTGTGCTGCTATAAGCATTGTTGTGACTATATCTCTATAGTGTGCTAATTTTAGCTTTTAGCTTTTTTGTTTTTAGTTTTGTTTTTTGATAAATACCAAAGAGTGGAATAGCTGGATTATATGGTGGTTCCATTGCAGTTTTTTTTTTTTTTTTTTTTTTTTTTTTTTGGTAATCTCCATATTGATTTCCAGAATGGTTGTACTAATTTGCAGTCCCACTAAAATGCATCACTGTAACCTTTCCCCCACTCTTCACCAGAATTTATTATTATTTGTATTCTTGATAATTACCATTCTGACTGGGAGTGAGATGGAATCTTAGTGTAGTTTTTAGATTTGCATTTCCCTGATTGCTAGAGATGCTGAATATTTTTCATATATTTGTATTTATTATTTTGAGAAATGTCTGTTTAGTTCTTTTGTTCATTTTTTTTTTTTTTGGTTTTGGTTTTTCAGTTTCAAGCTTTTTTGAGTTCTTTATATATTCTGGATATTATCCTCTGTCAGAGTAGCTGGACAATATTTTCCCCTATTTTGTAGGCTCTCTCTTTATGCTCTAAATCACTTCCTTTGCTGTGCATATGCTCTTTAATTTGATGGCATCCCACTTAGTGACTCTTGGTTTTATTTCTTTAGCATTAAAGGTCTTGTTAAGGAATCCAGTGCCTGCACCAATATGATGGGATATTGACCCTGATTTTTTCTTCTAGCAGTTTTAAAGTTTCTGGTCTAATTCCTAAGTCTTTGATGCACTTTGACTTTTGTGCAGGGTGAGAGATAGGGAACTAGTTTCTTTCTTCTATATATCAACCTCACTTTTTAAAATCTCTTAGTAACCTTATCTTTACACCCATTAGAATTTCTGTGGCAACTGCCAAGCCAATGTTCCTGGGCTAAAAAGCAACAAAGGAGATGAAGGAGGTGCTGGTGAGCCTGGAAAATACGATTCCATCACCAGGAAGGTGAGAAGGCTGGCTGAGTGTCCAGGGAGCCTGTGGCACACAGAGTGCATTCTATCAGTTCTTTTACTTCTCTGTCCTCTAGGGTGATATAGGACCACGGGGTCCTCCAGGAATTCCAGGCAGAGAGGGACCAAAAGTAAGAAAGTCTGTCTTCTGTGGGATTCTCAATTGGGTGGCAAAAAGAAAACCCCATTTTAAAATACGCTACTTTTAAATATGGGCTAAAAGTGGGGTAAAAGCCCTTTGCAAATGTTGCAATCATTTCATTCCCTGACCCAGTCCAAATTGCATCCCTCAAGCATCCTTGATAAGAGTTCTTTTGTTGTTGTTGTTCCAAAAGCTAACAAAATGATTGAGTACACTAGCTGAACTTACTGTCTTTCTAGGGAAGCAAAGGAGAGCGGGGCTACCCTGGTATACCTGGGGAGAGAGGAGAAGAGGTAAGAGTCTTCTAAGAGTCCTTACTGCTGATTCTCTTTACTTGACTCAACATAGGAAAGATATCAATTTTTCTGTAGCTCAGAATTAATGCCAAAACCAATAAAAAGACAAGGTAGGTCTTTATAAATGGCAAAATTTTCACTTAAAACAATTATGTGTTCTATCTTTATTACCAGTGGTACAGGTTTTGAGTCAGGACAGAAAGTTAATATATCAGCTATGGTTTTTCTGTTTTCATGTGGCAGATGACAATTCTAGCTCTCTCACAGTAAGAATAAAGGGAACAGGAAGAGGGAACTTACTAAAAGGAAACCAGGGTAGCTAAAAATATTGAAGGAATAATAGAAGCACCAGCCTAGGAATAAGGGAAGCTCCAAAACTCAAAAAAGCTTCCCTGGAATACTCCCGCAACATGATTCAGCTTTAATGATCTTGGTTTGCCATAATCTTGGAGAAAATAAACTATCAAAAGGATCTGAGTAGACTAATTTAGATCAGCTGCTCACCCCCTGGACTAAAGATCCAACTCAAATGTGCTTTTGAGATAATGATATAATTTTCTGACTCTAAGCCACAGTGATGCTCAGGATATCATTCTTGTCCTGCATAATTCACATTAACTCTTAGAAAAACCAATTAGAATGATGAATTGTTGTTAGTTTAAACAGTTTTGATGCTAATAGTTCTTAATGAAAGTAAGTAAGCCATCTGGCATATATTAACCTTGATGTTAGTGCAGAAAATTATAATGGTATAAAGTAGATCTATTTTTTAGTTGGAGTTATATTTCACATTACAAATTATCCTCATGTATTATTGTTTTTAATTAAAATTGATTCTTTTCTAGAAAACTTTGAGGCTTGGTTTGGGTTTCTTTTTCCCTAAGTTAAAAATTAAAGAATGAGAAATATAACATTAATTTTTTATCTATAAATAAAACATTAAAGGCATTTTGTTTTCAAAATAAGTAAAAGTTAATGAGCTTTTGCTTCCTCAAGTTCCACAGAAGGTTTCACTAAAGTATAAGCATAATAATGGATTTTAATAGTCCAACAGCTTTTAACTGCCTGGATTCAAGAAGTAAGCTTTAGGGGTAATTGAGAAGGTAATAACAAAAAGATGAGGAAATAATTGGAAATCGGGGATATATAAGTAAAATTCACTAGAAATTGATTTTTGATACTGTAAGGTACTCTGCTCTCTTGGTGAAGTGAAATCCAGTGTTATTATTCCTCTGCTAATTTGGTATGCTTTCTTAAGCTCACCCATGGGCTCTTTGATGTGGAGTACACAAAATTTTGTACAAACTCATTATGTGGGGAATTCCAGCAAGTTCACTATATTCTTCTTCCTTGTTCTTCACATGAGTAATATGAATAAACCTGAAGTAACTTATTGACTCAGTTGGGCCCTTTGAGAGGAATAGTCTTTTTATCTTTTCTGTCTCCAACAGATCAATAAAAGCAAACAGTCTTGTCTTCTACATGGACTCAGATACTCCCTGAAATTCCAATTTGTTGATTTAAGTGAATAAAACTTGGACCAAGAACACATGCAGTTTTAACTGGCCAACAGGCTCTATTGTGTTAACTACACAATCTCTAATCTTACAAAATCTTAAATGTCTATTCTACCCTTAGTGAAAAATATCTGGTGGTACAGCCCCTCCCTTTAAGGGCTTCTAGTTTTAATGTCTTCAATTTAATCTGTTTGGGAACTTAAAAGAGTTGCCTATTTTAAATTGGCTATTTACTTACTGCTCTTAGAAGAATAATGTTATCCTCCACATTTTTTTTCACAGAGATTATTGCATATCTCAAGATAGCAATTTATAAGATGGTAATAGGCACAGACCCCTGTCTTATCATCAAAGTGAAATCTTGCTTGTAATGCAAGTCTTTTTACAATATTTCAGGATAATAATTGTTGAATAAGGCATGGAAAATATTTTCAGCCATTCAGCCATAAACTAAAGCAAAAGAAAAATAAATAATCTTAGTAGCCACTTAGCTAGGCCTTGCAAAATCAAAACATCAGAGCAGAGAAATAACTTGGTTATAATGATCCCTGAACATCTATGCAATAAATTTTAATTTGTATTTAAGTTTGGCACTACATGCTAAATTGACTGTTTTACTCTTTAATATATATTTGTCTTCTTCAACAATCATCTTGTCTTCTAAAATTATCTTATTGCCCTTTATGCATCCATAGTAACTTTTACCGTTACTATAAAATTTCAGCTTGTTTAGAGAAAGATTGTTGAGAATTTTTTTTTAATGGAGGTTTATTTTAAAGTTTAACATGGTCATCAAAGGTTAATGAGTTCCAAGCTTATAAATTACACTACCTAAAATCTCACTCAGCATCTCTAGACTAAGAGATTAACAGTAACAAAAAAATGATCTATACATATCTTGTATATGTACACATAAAATTTTATTGAAATGTAGGAATGTAGGTATTTTAAGATAAAGCAATTTATAGTACAACATGCAAAAAATAATTTTGAGTCATTTAAAAGTGCAATTCCCAAAAGAAAATTTTCCTTTCCATTAGTAAATGTATAAAGTCATTTTTAAAGTGATAAAGTTAAAAAGAGCCAGTATACCACACTTACGTGTGTGAGTCCACCCTTACACATACAGCATTGCCGAGGAGATGAGTAGAATCTTGAACCTAAATATGCCAACATTTTTAACACATGCATATACGAGATTTTGCCCAAGACTCATTTCATAAGGAATTCCAGCACATTCAAGGAGATTTTCAACATATTTTCATATTATGTCATGTGAATAAGCCTGAAGTAACACATGTCCTCATTTGGCATTAGATGGACAGACCTGGCTGAAATTGGTCCTTGAAACCCTTGATGCAAAGAACCTGGTGCATCTCGAAGTGCTATAGAATGCTCAGAAATAAACATGCAGTGATTTTACCATGCTCACTTCATCTAAAATTTATTTTATATATAGAAATTAATACTTCATAACAATAAAAGGAAAAGGAATTATTTTATAATAAAGAATGTCTTGATAATGGAAAAAGAATGCACCATAAAGGAAATCAAGTCTTCATAGAGTGGAACATTCAATCTTGAAGTTGAGCTTTTCTTTGGTGTTAGGAATGGAGCCCTGGGCATTGTACATGGGAGGCAAGTGCTTACCACTGAGCTACACCCCTAACTCTTCAGACTAGAACTTAACAGATCACAAGTGCATCTGAAATAATAAAAAGACATTTAAAATCTTTTTCTGATTATAGAAGTGATCCAAGTTACAGGAAATTTGGAAAATACACAAAAGTATTAAAAAGATCAAAGTTATCTGTATTCCCACTTCTCAGGAAAGACTGCTGACAGTAATATTATGGTTTGTAGTTTCTTATCCAAACCTAAAAGCCTCTGAAAACCTCAGAAATTTTCCCAAAGTCTACAGCAAATTCATCTGGCAGTGAACTCTGACCTGAAGTCACATGGAGCTGATCTATTTTTCCCACTCTTAGAATATCACATTTGCTACAGAAATATTTTCGTTTTTAGTAGAAAGCAATGCCACAGGCACCACTGGGAGTGCACATAATACTCAATGTGTGCTGTGTTACCTTTATAAGAAGACTGAAAATCCAAAATTCTGAAACATGTCTAACACTGAAGTTTCCAGATAAGACACTTATCTATTTGCCATGATAATAAAAATTTATATCAACCCCTTCTTTTAGGAAATACATTTATAATTGTTTAAAAATTTAGATCCTACACTATGTAATATTTTCCAAGTTATCCAATAGCTTTCTAAATCATGATTTTGATAGTTTTAAAATGTTTCATGGTACAGATTTTATGTCATTCGCTTAATTCATTCTGCTTGTACATTTGAAGGGACAAAATTAATTTATTATAGAAGTTACCAATTCTTATATAATAACTTATATAAGTTGCAAATTCTCCTTTGATGTATAAATGTATCAGCATTTAAAATCCTATCTAGTATAACTATAAACCCAAGGAGGGGAGGAGTTTTTTAATGCTTAAACTACAAAAGGATTTCAAACTTGAATTCACCAATAAATCATATTTTTTCTTATAATGAAATGACCAGCTAAAGTAAATATATCATAAAACATATTTGATTTCCCCACTAGTTGAATGAAACTTTAGTGCAATCATATATTTCTCTGATGGTGTTCTGCCAATCTGAAATTTGTATTTCCATGCTGTAATAGTATGAGATTCTCAGTGATGCTACTGCTAATGAGCTAGCTTTGTAAGATCAAAAAAGCTTGATGAATTACTGAATAGGTAAAAGTATGTCTGTCACAAATTCCATGTCCTAGCATCTTAGCCCGCAATCTTTACTCTTTGAAAATTAATATTCGTACAGAATATGTACCATGGTTCCTGTTTAATTTTCAATAATAAAAACATTTGGTTAACTAAAATGCTTTGTTCCCTATAATAGATTTTATGGTAGAAATGATCTCTTTTAGGGTCTTCAAGGAATTCCAGGCATTCCAGGTGCTATGGGCCCTACTGGACCCCCGGTAAGTACTTGCTAAAAACTTTTCTACTCATAGCTCATACCTGTTGAAATGATACAAGACGAATTAATATTCCTCATTGTTTCTTGTTTTCGGTGCTTGCATGTAGATTGTCCAGTCATTGCCTAGAAAAGTAGAATTATCCAATATCTCAGATTTTCATTTAGTATTTCTTAAGGCTGATCAGCATCCTGGAGAATTGTCATCAGAACTCTACCAGACCAGAAAGCAGGCTGAGATTAAGCTTCTGTTTGCAATAGAAAGATGATATAAAAGAGCATTCTATTTTTTAGTTATTTTTTTGGCACTAACCTTGAGAAGAGACATTCAGAGGGCTACATAGCTGAGAATTAACATCTAAAAGAAAATATGGGCCAAGGATTTATCAGTTTTATTTTTATACCTCTACGTGAATTTAGAAATCTTCTATGGTAGTCACGATTTTCACTGCCTCTCAAACACACAAACATGTTTATTGTGCTATGGGCCCCTTCTTCCTTAGAGCAGAATCTCTTCCCACCTACCAAACCCAACCTCATACTCTTCTACTTCTCTCTTTCAGTTCTAGAGTTGCCAGATTAAAGACAGGACACACAGTTTCATTTGAATTTCAGAGAAATAAAACTTTTAGTTTGTCACAAATAATGTATTTTAATTTGTTAAATCTAACTACCCAGTTCATGTCTCAACTTCTCTCTCTTCCTTTCTTAGAGTTCCTTTACAGGAATCTTGACCACAAAACTAGGAATGTCATCATATTCACTAACTTAATGTTTTGAATCACAGGCTTGCCATAATTCAATCATTTATGCCTTCACCAAAGTACGTAGAACAAACCTGACTTTAAGTTGTAGTGAAATAAAAAGTTATGAAAAAGAGTTATGAGAGAAACCATGAAAATTATAGCTCATTCTATTCCCAATTAAAATAAAATTTTACTTTTTCACTGGTAAAATGCAGATCACATAACTCTATATGCACATTGTTAATTCTGCCCTGTCTTGGAGTATTTAAAATGTTGATCGCTCATTTAGAAAGGCATAATGTTATGTAAATTGCCATTTAAACAGCAAGACTAGATTCTTAAATGTATCAAAAGGTTCCAATTAAGGTCATTAAATGTGGTTGGCCAAGGTGAAAAAGCGACCACAAATACAAATTTTACCCTTCCAAGGGCTTATCAGCGGGATACAGCTGCTCCATCAGCCTGAAGAAATATAAGCTTGTAGAACTGATTTAATTAGGATCAAATGACCTTCAAAATGTGTAAGTTTTAGCAATCAACTTCCAATACCTTTTGGCCATTTAGTTGTTTCTGTAACAAACTTAGTTTTCTGTTTTACAGGGCTTAGTGGGAAGAACTGGACATCCTGGTCCCATGGGAGCAAAGGGTGACAAGGTATGGAGGAAAAGCCTTACTTAACATTAAAATTGGGATTAGGGCAAGACAGACAGTTTATTGAGAGATCCATAAAATACAGAGACGAATTGATAAAGGGGAGTGGCTATTCTTATAATGGACTTGGAAGGACATCAGTCTAAAAAGTGGTCTGAACACAAGAGAGAAGTTCCGAGGAGAAAAGATAAATAGAGCATGGATGCCATTTGGAAAAGTCCAAGCTAGATACAGAGACCCAGGGAATAGATGAGGTTGTTTGTACGGGGGAGTTCCAGTAACAGTTGATCCAGGTTTCTATAACAAAATACTATAAATTGGGTAGTTCATAAACAACATCTATTTCTCAGTTTCAGAAGCTGAAAACTGAAACCAAGGTACTGGCAGATCTTGTGGCTAGTAGGATTTGTTTTCTTATATGGATGGCACCTTCCAGCTGTGTCCTCACATAGTTCAAGAGTAACTGAGTTCTCTTGGGCTTCTTTCAGAAAGTTATGAATCCTATTCAAGGAGGGTTCCATGCTTGTAAACTTATTACCCCCAGAGTCTCCGCCTCCTAATACATTACCCTGAAGATTCATTCTATAAGTTTTGGGGGCACACAAACATTCAGGCTGTATCAGGACCAAGACTCCAGACACCTGGATGGCTATCAGTACAAAAATTCCAAAAACCAAAGGCCTTGATGAGAGAGTCTGGAAGTTCTGTCCCTAGAAGGTCACAGGAGAAGCTCACTTAGGACCTTTCCTGGAAAGGCCAGTAATTGGGCAAATGTGTTGCTGTGGTCAGGAGGGAAGACTAGCAATAGAGGAATCCCACACAGGAAGACTTCTCAGGTTTACCTGGTTTAGGATCTAAATTGGCCCGACAGTGTTGGTCTAGATCAGCAAATGAGTAAAATAATGCTACCTATTCAGACTGGGGAAATAAGTGTCTTCCACCTACTTAGATCCCTAAGCAAAGTGAAATATAATGGCATCAAGGAGCAAAAGAATTCCAGTGAAAGGGAACAATGTGCTTATCCTAATCTCAGCACTTTTTTTCTGTAATATCATGAGCAGCTTGCCCAATGCCATCAGCCTTTTTTCTCTGTTCTCTATGGAAATTATTCAGTCATAGACTTGCCTTTGAAGTTAATGGGAATTCCACTCTGAGATGGGCTTAGGGGCACAAGAATGAATGAAAATATGACTTTTGATTGTGTCCGACAGGGAAAAGTCTTTTCAATAGGCACATATTTTTCCTTGTTGACCTGTGAGAACTATGACGTAATTCTCCAAAGAACACAGCCAGCAGTCAGCCTAATGTGACATATCTTAGAGAAAGAGCCACCATCAAAGCAGTTTGGGAAAATATACGCTTGTTCTTTTTCACACATTCTCAGGCAGATACAAAAACTTTTATTGATAAGCATACAAATTTTGTGATTCTTTTGACATTAGAAAATGGGTAAAGAAATCAAATTTTGAAAATGAACTAAAATCTCCCAAATTCCTGGGCTTTATATTTTATGCTCTGGTTTCATTTTTAATTATTTCTTGCCATTCCCCTTGAAATAGAAGGATTTAAAAGATTTTATGAGGCCTCTATTCTAAAACCATTGTGCAGTTATAGGAACAATTGGTTAAAGACCAAAGAGACAATAACTGCTTACTATGGACCAATAAGTACTCCATTTTGTCAAAAGTGAAATCCAAGTTTCAACTTGAATTCGTTTTTTTCAAATTTCATTTTCAGTTAGACTTCTCTTGTAGGAGACTGTTCAAGTTGTATGGACCATTTCCCTTAAACAGTGTTAAACCACCATCACTTCTGTTCAGTAAGACACATCTGACTTGGTTATAAAGTTTGATATGAACCTAGGAAATGGAAGAAGTTCCTTTTCCTGCAGGCACAACAAGGGTTAGGATTTTCTAATTTGTATAAATTATGTAGATGGTGCCTCTGGCTTCCAAAAGATGCAGGTGGTAGAGGTAAGGCTCAAAATGAGGGCTAATCCAGCGAGCCACAATCTCAGAGCCATAGGAACCTTGCTGTGCTCCTGTGCACAAGGGAGGAGAGATTTCTCCCAGCTTCCCTGGAAGCCAAGGGCAGGATCAGATGGTTTGTCTGGTTTCATAGTGAGTATCTGGCTGGATGTGGTGTAAGAATGAATTTTTCCTGGTTTAAGGAGAAACCAAACTGAGTAAGCTGTAAAGCTGAAACGAAGTGACAAGTCCTATTGATTTCAGATGATGGCTCTCTGAGAAAGCAGTCTGGTTTACAAACTGGGGTGAGAATGTCTAAGCTGTTGATTTTCATCTGTGTATCCCTTGCAGGGCAGTGAGGGACCCCCTGGGAAGCCTGGACCACCTGGACCACCTGTGAGTTGTTTCAGGTTTAAAACTTAACATCCATGTGTTTACTTGTGACTTATTCAGAGGTCAGACATATAGATGCTCTCAAAGATAAAGTCTTCTGTGTTTTATATATACATATAAATGATAGCCAGTGTAGCATTGGAGACTCAGTTTCTCCCGCCTTTGGCTCAGCCCTAATGTGCAGTACTCAGATTTGTATACGATGAGAGGGAACCAGAGCATGTACTCTCCCTCTGCAGTTCCCTCCTGAGAAACCGTGAGAGTCATTTTACCTCAGTGATCCTTGTTCACAGACAATAAAGGGGATTTAAAAAAAGAGAGCTCTTCTGGCAATGCAAGTTGGTATAACAAAAAAGAAAAAAAATATGCTATATGTGTTCATCCCCACCCATGTTGTCTGAGATGCAGGGAATTTCTATTTCTATAGCTCCTAGTGAACACAATGTACAAGAACCATCCACGTTTTGATGCTGGTGATTGAGACAGATGTTAAGGCTGTCAGGGTGCCTGTGGAGAGGAGAGGGGCCTCTCTCGCCAGGGCAAGTCTGCCCTCGTGTGGGTCCATGCTCAAATCGCAGCAGAGCCGAGGTTCAGGCAGAATGTTCTTTTCCACTCTTCCTCATAGGAATAATTTAAGCAGCAAACATCCAGAGAAAGCACAGAATCCGGCTGTGACTTTCTGAAAACAACAAGGATATGTTATTTTTTGTGCAGTTTTTATGCTTTGCATACATGAGATTGGCACTGCTTTTAAAAACCTGTTCATCTTTGTTATATTCTCCCTTGACAAAGAAGCAAGAATATTTGGAGTTCGAATTCTAAAATATACTCCCTCAGTGGAAGAACAGGTCCTCTTCCCCATTCTAAATATGAGCTCATGAAAGGGACTCATGATTTTATAATGGGCTTAAGAAGTCTTACTCTTCACTCTGAATTCTCTTTCAAGACAGATTCAATTTTTCTGGGAAACTTCCTTTGAAAATCTCAGTAGCCTCAATATCTTCAGGACATGGCATACTCAAGTACAGCATACGTTGAACAATTGTCAAATAAATAAGAAAATAAAAATAGATGGAGAATTTTCTTCTACCACTATTGTTTAAGATGCATGCAAATTGTCTTCACCAAGCATCCCTGCCCACCATTATTCAAAAACAATGAAATGAGAAAAGTTGCAAAAATGTCGATTATTGATCCTATGAAAACTTTTTAAAAGGGTAAAAGATCCTGAAATTTTCAAATGCAAAATTTTTCTAAGTGCTAAATTTTGTGATTTTTCAAAACAGAATGAGTTCTCTAAGTGTTGATGATTTAGGGAATTTATAGTCTCGTCAATTTTTTTTTTTTTTTTTTTGGTAGTTCCTCTAACCCTTGGTTCTAAAGAATACGTTTATAGAAACATCCACACAGGCTTGTGAATAACATCTTCCCATTTACCTTAATTTTCTATTTGGTATGAAGAGACTGGAAAAAAATTACTTTCCAGTAGCCAAATTGTTCCCTATTCACATCTTCATCAGTGCTACCGCATTATAGCCCGCAGGTCAGCAGGCTGTAAACAGTTAGTGTAAATTGGCAATTCAGAAACTGAATTTTAATGAGCAAATAATATTTTCCTCTGAATGCATTAGTGTCTCATCTGTCAAACATGAACATTATTCAAACCCCAACTGAAAGCGTCTGTGCTCCAGGTGTAGCTCTCACTCCTTTTCATTGCTTTCCCTGCATTTGCTTTGGGAAAGACAAAAATGGAAACATTGTATTTTACTCATAATACTAAACTCACTCACTAAAATAGGAAAAAAATTTAAACTAAAAAATAGAGTAGGGATAGTACCATTTGGTAAAATGATAAGACGTACAAATGCTAAGTATTAAAGTAATCCTGTTTTCCATTTCTTTCCAAAGGGTGTACCATTCAATGAAGGAAATGGCATGAGCAGTTTATATAAAATCCAGGTATTTACCTAAGGAATTATTTTTAAATCATTTTTTAGTTACAGGTTGCTATAAATTCTTTATTTTTTTCCTAAAGGGTGGCGTGAATGTTCCTAGTTATCCAGGGCCACCTGGTCCCCCTGTAAGTATAGCCATTTATCATCTAGCACATTTTAGCTGAACTGCCATATTAGAGAGAAACAGACCAATATGCATGTTACAATATGACCAGTTTTTACACTGGGAAGAAATAAGTGAAGACAATTACTATAAAATTGAAAAAATTTACATGGCCAAAATAACAAAATCTATCATGTAGCATAATTGTATTGTTTTTCATTGTAAATCTAAAAACTAAATGTCTAAGCAATAATTTTCACAGGAGTCCCATCGAGTTGCTTAATCTTTCAAATCCAATCTGTAGCAAAAGTAAAAGTTTTTACAAATATCCTTACATGTATTAAAAACAAATTGGTCCAAAATATTTAATGACTGAAACAAAATTATAGAATATTATTTAAAAAATGACTTTCTATGTTTTTCTTGTAGGGCCCAAAAGGCGATCCTGGCCCAGCGGTATGTATGTTTCCATGTTTTGTGTCACTTAGAAAAGAGGTTTTTGTTAACATTTGACAGAAGTGCATCAAGCAAAGATGGCCTGTCTTCTAACGTATTCATCAATTAACATGTCAGAGGCAACAAGAAGAAACACCAGCATGTGTCTTTTTTTTTTTTTTTTTTTTTTTTTAAGATGCATTAGTCCAGATGTTGTCACTGCCCTTGAGGTTCATCTCTTTCCATTAGTGTGTTTTAAAAATCATCCGGTGATTTAGACACATATAATGCTCTTGATAAATGGAACATTTTCTTCTAATAGCCCTCTTTTGATGATTGATTCAGTTTTAAGTAAGTTATAGAAATACTTACTGAAGAGAAATTCCTTAATACATCTGACATCTCCCCAACCAAAAAAAAAAAAAAAAATAGTGTGTGTGTGTGTGGGGGGGCTGTTTGTTTTGACTGTCTTAGGCAATTATTCTGCAGAAAATGTATGCTGTCATAAACCCACTTATTAGGTGGAACAGATCAGGAGGTTAACACTCAGCAAGGAAGGAGATCTTGTCCTCCAGCCACCCAATGGATGATAATTGTTCTCAGCATCTTTCTCAACCATGAAGTCTCACTGTAAAAGTCCTGCCAAATTCAATTAGATTCCCTTTAATCCTTGGCATTTTTTCTTGTCATGTCCTTTTCAAGCATATGTTCCATCCTTCATGTTGCATTTGTATATCCTTTTAACCTTTGGGTATAAACTTGAAACTCTAATGTACCTAAACCTGAAATAAACTTCCAAGCCATTTTCAAGTCAAAAAAATCTAAAGCCTTGCTATTTTTAGCACAATTTGATAAAGCTGTGAATTTTAAACCAGCAAAGGACAAGCAATAAAATAATTTTTGTAGATCTAAATATATTTTCAAAGGAGATGCATTAAAAAGCTTATATTTCATTATTAGGCAATATAAATTGAAAACCAACTTATTTCCTCTGAGAGCATTATTTCAACTAATTAGTATATTCTGTACCCCAAATTTGTAATGTAGAGGTTTCTTTTGTTTGGCTATTCATGCTGCCTTCATTTGTAACTTTGTTTTTTTACCAAATATTTCATTCATTCTTTTTAAAAAAAAATTTTTTTTAGTTGTAGTTGGACACAATTCCTTTATTTTATTTATTTATTTTTATGTGGTGCTGAGGATTGAACCAAGCACTTCATGTATGTGAGGCAAGCGTTACATCACTGAGCCACAACCCCAGATCCTCATTCATTCCCTTTTGAATTATCTTTCATCATGTTGATGAAAGTTTCCTCCTAGTCTTTACCTATCATACTCACACACAGTACAGTGCCTTTGAGAAAGATAGGTGCACTTAGACTTCTTGCTGATTTTTCTGGAGCATTCTTTCAAGTTTCTTGCATTAATTGCAGAATAAGGTGAGAAAGTTTAGATGTTATAATAAAGGATAAGTTATAATTTGCTTGCATTACAATGTGGCTGGCACAGAAATGAAGATGTATTTGAGTAGAATTTGAAGAGACTAGTTTTTGAGTTTCTTAGTTGAAACAAAAGGTAATGAATAAAAACTAATTTCCTGCTTTTAGAGATGTGAATTGCATAAAGCACAAAACAAATATAGAACCACAAACTTAAATAAATGCTGTGTAAATATTCAGGCTTATCCTGGGGGAGGGAGGGGACCAGATTCCCCTTTCAGGGCCTGTATCAGCCTCACTTTGCTGCTCTTGCAATCTCCTACCATTTGCCCTGGATGGAGAAATAATACCTCACATAAGCCAGTAGCAGGAAAATTATAGGTCAGAGATAGAAAATTGCCCTCTTGAGATGGGCAGGTGAAAATGTACTCTTTCAGGCTCCTGTAAGTCCCATGATGATATATCTGCACCACTATGTCTAATTGGCTCAGTAAGCCCTTATGAAGGAAAATTACCTTTAATTGAATTTGTCTTCTGAGGCAAACCATTTCATTCCTTTGGTGTTCAATTGATAAAAGAAAAAAAAAGTGATCAAAGGACTGTAGAGAATGTAAACAAAGAGAATCAAAGAGTGTATTTTATTTGTCAATAACCCAAGGCTTTCTTTACAGAGGTCTATACAGAATAGAATCTGAGCATCTTCTTAATCTGTTTTTCTGATTGACAGGTTACATATCAGTGAGCATTTAAAAGGATTTCTGAAGCACAAAAAGTACCAAGCTATGCTCACTTATTTAGTATTCTGGATTAAGTATAATATCATAATAATGGAAGTTATAGCCTTGGTAATACTTTTGAAGATTAGAACTATGTGTACAAAAATACATTTACAGAGAATAAAATTTGGTAGCTTGCTTTTCCATGTGATTATGTTTAAAGCATCCAGTGTCCTAAAATATAATTGCAGTTAACATTAATTTATTAACAAGAAGTCATCAAACAGCTCCCCCAAATTACCTCAATTAAAAAGCCCCAATATTTAGTCCCAGTATTTCAAAATCAACCATAGTTGATAAATGGATGGAACCGGGAAACATTATACTAAGTGAAATAAGCCAGACTCAAAGTCAAGGGGGGAAGCAGTGGGAGGATCCCATGAAAATAGAAGGGAGATCAGAGAAGTAGAGGAAGAGTATTGAAGGGGAGGAAGGAGGGATGGAAAAAGGGAGGAATGGTGAAATGAATCTGACTAAATTATGCTCTGTACACATGAATATTACTGTGAATTTCACCTTTATGTACATCTATTAAAGCACTAATTTTAAAAAACACTATAAATAAATAGAAGGAAAACCAGTAGAATAGAGGGAGTGGAAAGGGTGGGGGAGGAAGGGATAGAAAGTAGAAGCAATGAGGGCTGAAGTGGAGCAAATTATATCCCATTTATGTGCGATTATGCACCATGCATAATTATAACGCACTAACAAACATTTTAAAAATTAACCACAGCTTTCCCAAATGTTTCAAGGGCCTACAGGTTCCAGTTAACCTGGGTCAGTACACTAGAACAAGTAAAAGGTTTTGTGTGTTTCTGGAAAATGCTTACCCATCCCCTTTCAATGACACATTGATTTGAGCAGTGACTTTTAAAATCATTGGAGAGGCTGCTCCTGGGGCCATCGTCTTAAGCATTCACATGTCCAGCTTCAGAGAATACTAAGAATGACAAACTGCTTTGAGAGCTTCATCTTCATCCACTCTTAAAAAGCTTTATTCTCTGGCAATCCATCAGCCCCAGCACCTCAAATTGGCAAACGTTATTGAAGTCCAACTTTTCATTCTAATTCTTATTGAAATTAGAGTTATTCTGACTAAGAATCTAATCAGAATAAATCCCTCTAGACAGAAAAATAATCAAAATAAACTCAAACCTCTCTGGAGAATAGCTTTTATTCTCAAACTATTTTTGGACACAAAATGCAACAATACATTGCTTTACATAGAGCAAGCCATTTACTTGCTAAATTACACATCAGTGTTGAGGGGGTTAGGCATCATTAGAGAGGGTAAGCAAAAAAGATTTTTGTTTTTGAAACCAGTGCTTAAAAACCTGCTGATCATTGCTCCTGCATTATTTTTGTATTTAACAGGGAGAGCCTGGTGCAATGGGGTTGCCAGGACTAGAAGGATTTCCAGGTGTAAAGGTAAGCACAGAAGTTAGAAATGTGTTCATTCGACGTTCAAAAATGTTTACTGATGATCACCTTATACCAGAAACTCTTCTAGATTTGGGGAGATGTAAGAGAACGAAACAAAAACTCCTGTTCTCATGGAATATATGTTCTAGTAAAGTGTTGGATACAGAAACTAAAGGATAAACACCATTGTCAAGTGCTATGGAAAAGGAAAAAGTGGACCAACCTAAGGAAGCTCGAGAATGCTTGAAAAGTGGGGTTGGAGTTTGTGATTTTGAATAGTGTGTCTCAGAGGCAAGATCTGATCAAAGACTTGAGGGAGCAAAGGAGAGGTAGCCAAGTCCCTCAAGTATAAAGGAAGAATGTTCAAGGACTAAGAGTGTGTAGCTCAGTGGTAGAGTACTTGCCTAGCATGTGCAAGGTCCTAGGTTAGATCCTCAGCACCAAAAAAGAAAAGAAAGTTCCAGAAAGAGGAAACAGCAGGTCTAAAGGCTCTGAGACATGACATTCCCTGCTACATTCAAAGAGACCAGGAGAGTGGTAGAAGATGAGGACAGAGAGGTAGGGGCAGAAGTAAGGAGTGGATTGATTCATCATGTAGAGCAGTGATAATCAAAGTGTGGCCACTAGAGGACCAGTGCCAGTCTGCAGACTCTTGGTTGTGGGTTTATTGCCAATTAAGTACAGAAATTTAGAGTAAGCCTATAAAACTTGTCTAATAATGTCTAAAATTATCTAGCAAACATGTGATCGATGGATTTATCCTGGGAACTACGATATATTAGAAAATAATAAACCACTCCTTCACCTAGGTAGTTTGAGAAGCATTAATAAAGACACTTCTATCAGGACTTTATCTTTCACCCTGAGTAAAATGTAGAGCTTTTGGTGGTTTCTGAGAATGACAGAACCTGCAGTTGGGGACTGTGGGGGAAACAGGGATGCCAGGTAGAAATTGATGTCAGCTCAGGTGAGAGCAGAATCAGTGGAGGTGGTGAGAAATGTCTGGATTCCAGATGTATTTTGAAGTAAGAGCCAACAGGATTTTCTGATTGATTAACTGTGAGTAGGAGCAAATAAAGAGGAATCAAGAAATAATCCATATGTCATAGCCTGAGTAAACTGGTATGATGGGATGATTATCCACTGAAATGGGAAAGCTATAAGCAGAACCCACTTGAAGTGGTTGAGGACAACTGGGAGTTTAATTTTGGACATGAGGTCAAATGTGAAGATGCCTACTAGTCAACAAAGTAGAGGTAAAACAGAGAGCTCCTGAATGTCCTCATTCTAAAAGTAGAACCTACCCCTGTCCAGCTCGATACCAAACAAGCTGACTTTTCTGACTAGCACAACATAGCTAAATCTACATATGTCTGTCACATGGCTTCCGTTTCTATAAATTGTCAACCACCACTTCTGCTGGTGGGCAGCCAAAACTGGCTAGCCAGTTAACAGAGTATTGAGTGCACAATATGATACAGTATGGAGTGTGGAAAAGAAAGTTTAAGTGGAGATATAAAGCTGACTGTTCCAAAAATACAATCTTAATGCCAGGAGACTGAATAATATCACCAAGAGAATGACATATTTTTTGAAAAAGAGAAGAGATCAAGAACTAAACCCTGAAGTCCTCTAACATTAAAAGGTTCCAAAAAAAATAGAAGAATGAGGAATGGATACAAAGAGGTGATGGAGAGACAGGAGGAAAACTTGTTCTGGAAGCAAAAAGAAAATAGTCAAGGAGAAAGAGTCACCTTTCTCAAATACTGCAGATAGATCAAGTAGGAAGGTCAAGAATTGTCTGCTGGATCTAGCAATGTAGAGGTCACAGATGTCCTTGGCCAGAAAATTCATGGTAGAAGCAAATGCTGGATTTTAATGGATTTAAGAGAATGATTAAATAGAGAGACAGTTTGTAAAATACAAACAATGCTCAAGGAACTTTGCTGCAAAGGAAAGCAAATGGGCCAGCAGATTCCAGAAGTAGGGTCAGGATTATTATATGAATTTTTAAGACTATAAAAATACTAAAATACTTGTATGCTAAAAGAATGATCCAGTAGAAAGGTGGACAACAGGGCCAATGATATAGGACCAAGGGATGAGAACTGCTGGAATAACATCTTTAAATAGCTAAGAGGGAAGGGGACCTAGTACATAAATGGAGAGGTTAGTTAATATCTATGGTAACAGGTGAGAAAGCAGCATACAGGAAGGCAGGTGCTGATGTGTGGGAAGATATATTTTTATATATAGACTCTAACCATTTTTTTTCCAATTGCTTAAATTTTCTCAGAAATGGAAGAAGCAAGATCAAATATGAGAGTAAAATAGGGAAAAGAGGTTGGAGATTTAAAGGGAAAACCCACTAAGGGGAAAGAAGGGGAGGGAGGAGAAAGTGATTTAGAGACCACAGAAGTGTGATGACTGGGCAGCTCCAGGGGCCCTACTGAGGTTCCTGTTTATGAAGTGAAGTGAGACCAAGTAATTGAGATTATGTGCTTCTTTGGCCATGGGGTAGAGAAGTTGGATTTAGATAGTGTTCTGGTTTTGAAAAATGAGTAGTAGCAGCAAGAATAGAATAAGAAAGTTAATGATATACAAGAGAGAGGTTATGCAAATGACCATGGATTTAAAGTAGGCAAAGGCCATTCATGGAGTGAAGGACAATGAAAAATTTGTACCATTAATGGGTTATAGGTCTGGGGGTTAGGGTACTCAGAGCAGTGAGTTATGATAGAAAATGGTGGCCCAAAGTTGGAATGAATGAAAGTAAGGATCTCGAGGGGTGCAGACATTTTTATTGGCAAGGTCTTCAAATGTATCTATGAGAATATGAAGCAAGATTACTACAGAGTGATTCAAGGAAATAAGAGATTGAAACATTGGAAGAGAAGTCCTCTTAACATTAATCTTTATCACATGTACAATATTTCAACAAATGGAAGTTCTAGTGTATTCAAAGGTGAAAATTTCATATTTTAAAGGAAATAGACTGAAACTTACAATTTTGCCTATTAAAATTTTTAGCTACATAATAATTGTACATATTTAGGTGTACAATGTTTCCATATACATATATAGTATATAATGATCAAATTAGGGTTATTAGCAAATCCATCATCTCAAACACTTATCATTTCTCTGTGGTAAGAACATTCAAAATCTAGTCTTCTAGCAATTTTGAAATATACAATACATTGTTAACCATAGCCATCCTGAATTTTACAATGGAACACCAGAACTTATTTGTATCTGATTGTGTGTTTGTATTCATTACACAGCCTCTCCCCATTTCTCCACCACACCTTCTCTCCTTAGTCTCTGGAAATCACTGTTCTATTATCTACTTCTAGTAGATCCACTTTTTTTTATTAGTTGTTCATTACAAAGCTCTTGACATATCATATTTCATACATTTGATTCAAACGGATTATGAACTCCCATTTTTATGGGTGAGATTGTGATGCATTTATTTTTCTTTTAGTTTCTTCTTTTTGACTGTGGCTATGCTGTATATATTAAAGACATTACTTCCATCTAAACATAGGTTCGAATTTTTAATGCTAGTTCATCTTTGCCTTTCAATTAATAATATTATAAATATAATCAAATAACAATCATGTAACAAATGGTTGTGTTTTGCTTTTATACACAAAAGGACATTTTCATTTCAACCAATCACTAATACATCTTTTAGCTCTTATAGTTCACATTGTTTTAGTTTTATATAAAGACAGGAATCAAACTTTTTAAAGGAAATCACCCAATTATTAGCTTTATTTGTTGAATCATATATCCCTTTCTTTATTAACATCCTATTATAAATGCTGGTCTATTTCTGAGATTTATATTGTATTACATCAATGTACTGCTTAATTTTATGTCAGTATCTCACATTGCAATTATTATAGCTTTAAGTTTAAATATTGGTATTTCTAGTATTTAAGTTTTTATTTTATGTATTATCTCAAGTGAGCTCTAATATCTTTTGATCAAACTACAATGTTGTAAGAAATTGCATTAAGTTTATATGTTAGTTTGGATAGCAATGACACCTTTATAACATTGTCTTACCCTTCAGGAACAAAGCAAATTTTTTTATTTAATTGGGTCTTCTTTTATGTCCCTAAGTGAAGTTATAGTTTTTAAAAATATAGGTTTGGCCCAGTGAAATTGCCATTTTATTATCCCATATATAACCATTAGTATTTTTAGCATTGTCAGCTATATCTGAAAACCACATTGCCTCTTGAAAAAGAGTTGAGTCACTGTTTTTCAGACAATTAAAGGGATCTTTCGATCCATCAAATGAAACTACAAATCCTTACTTCCAGATCTTTTTATTCTAACCCTATATCCAATGAGACAAGTGTAGGAAAAGCTTTTAAGAAGGTACTTGATGGGCCTGATCTTTCAAGTAATAGTAATGTTTTTTTTAATACATGCAATATACTGACAACTTTTAAGTGTATATATGGAATCCTATTGAATCCTATTTTCTTTGGTTTTATGGGGGTGTGCTATAACATGTGAAATTGGATCATCACTTTGTTGTTTTCCTGTTCACCCTCTAACTTCATGCCAGCTAATATTGATAGCATTTATGAGATCTAAAGAAAAGCCTTACCAAATCCAAATTATTTGAGCATTTGTATGATTTTATAGATATCATTTTAAACAGCATTTTTACTTTAATCCTTACAGGGAGATAGAGGCCCAGCAGGTCCTCCAGGAATAGCTGGAATATCGGTGAGTTATTATGATCTTATATTATTTTTGTAGGTTCATATTATTTTCTCCACAATAAATTTATAGCCAGGGCTCAAGAAGGATTGGGAAGCACACCATAACTATGGCATTACGTTCCTGGAACCTCTGGTTTAAATAATAGAACCCTTTCCCAATCCAAGAATGCTCCATTCATTTTCTTCCTGTATTTTTCTTTCCTAAGTCACTTTTATTGGGGGGGTGGAGGGAAACCCAGTTAACTGACTACATTTGACATATGAGCACAGATAAAAATTGTATTTTGTTTCTCTATTCTTGTCATATTTCAAGGTTTCTCAATCTTCCAAAGGCAGAGTTCTCAGCCCAGGCCTGTGCTTCAAATTCTTTCTATTAAGCTGCAATCTTCCTGTATTATCCCTTAGCCCAGTGTTATTAGCAGAGCTTTATCGCTGCTAATGTTTCCTCATAAACTAGCCCTTCAGTCCTCTCAATCATTTTTGTTGCTCTCTAGTGTCAAATGTTTTAATCTCATCAAGGTCTTTTCAAATGAATAGGAAGTGCTCCAGGAAAGGTTGAAATCATTTCTGTGAGCCCTCGGGATCATTCTGATCTTCATTCATGATGCTCTAATTAAAATTTTGTGGTCACGCTTTATGAATAAGAGGCCATTTATCCTCTTGCTAGGTGCCTCTGCAGGGCAGGTCCAGTGTAGTGGCAATAGAAAGTCAATGAAAACTGTTTGAAAGAGGAACATGGGAAGAAAGAAAGAAAGTACTATTCTCACCATCTACCAAAGCACCAGTCACTGTGCTTCATCCATTTAACTGATAAAACACTAAATAAAGCCCTATCTATATCTTTATAGAAAAATGACATCCCCTATTGTACTTGTCTAGATCACATAAATATTTGTATAATTGTAAAAGTAACATTATTGTCTTTAGTAAGCACTTGATTAAAAAAAAAAAAAAAAAAAGGAAGATTCTTCTTGAAAGTCAACTTCACAGTACCATTCTCTCCTCACTCCCTTCCTTACCACCATTCCTAGACTGTTTCTGGAATTGCCCCTTATATTCACATTCTGTTTTTGCTTCCATGTAATATAATTAAGCTTAATTTTCTATTGTATTCACATGGGTATAACTACAAATTACTTTTTGCTATGGCCTTCAATTAAGTATATATTCAAAGAAAAATTACTGACCACCAGTGAAAGTCTTTAAAATACCTGTGATCATCTCCAAAGCCAAGAAGAAAAAAAAAGGCATTCCAAAGGTATATAGCATGTTTTAAATGAGAGGCTGGCCTGCCACATATTCGACTACCTAATATATGACACACTTAGTTTAAAATTAGCTTTCATATCTCAATTAAAATCATTAATGATTAGAAAAATATGAAGGTGTAAAAATTTTACACTGAAAATATGCAACTGTATAATTAAAGATGTGCTTTTGTTTTAACTGGAACTTGCTATGGCTCTGAAAAGTTAAAAGGCTCTAAACAGTGGTGACTATTAAATTATTAATGTACTCAGTGCCAGTGAATTGTATACTTAAAAATGATTAAAATGGTAAATTTTGTATTATCTATATTTGAATGCTATAAAAATTCAAAGATGATTATTATAGCTGAAACAGGGATGGGGTCTGCACACTTGAACATATGGTCACTCAGCTGAGATGCAAACCACCCATACTGCTCTTTCTTGAACAGCCCAGTCTATCTCTGCCAGTATTGTCAGGGTTGTCTAAGGGCTTCTCCACAGCTTCTCTCTTTACCTTCTCCCAAGATGGCACATGGGTAAACAGAAGGAGATGTCTATGTGTTGACCATGGGTAGGGCCATCTGATCAGCTGGGCCATGTTTTCCCCAGGTTCTCCGAGTTCTTTGCTGGTGACCTGTGGAACAGCTTCTGTCTTTCACCAATGTCCCCAATTCTTTTTTCTCATATCTTGAGGCATTAGCACCCTATAACCCCATGTCCTACACCAAGACATTGGTCTTCTCAGCTCTAACCTATCTCACTTGGGCCCACAGGAACTTTAGGAGTTACTGTGGAAGCCAAAAATGTGCCCTCAGACATTGTGTCTTTCTAACTTTACCACTCTGCCATTTCTGTACTGTAAGGAGTCTCTCCCAGAATTCTAGACAAGAAGAAAAAGATTCTTCCTTTTCATATGCCCCAGAACTTACTGGAATTTCCCATCTCTCAGCCCCACTCCTACATCCCATCTTGTCTGTTTTCCCAACCATGTTAGGTGCAAGGGGTAGAAGGTAGTTCCTTCAAGAGCAATACCATAGGCCTGGGATGGACACTTTGGCACTTCTCAGGAGAGAAGTGTCCTCCCCATGGTCTCCCTGCTCCAGGATCTCCATAGTGTCCATCCTCCATACCACAGTAGATTGAAGCAATCTTTCCCCACCCCATTTCAACAGAAACATGGATTTTCAAACCAAGCCAGTGCTTTTTTTTTTTTTTTTAAGTTGTCCTACTATGAACAGAAAAACTTTCTTGTGAAATTGAAAGCCTGGGAGACTTCTTTGACCTTCTTTGCTCTTCCTCTCTATAAAGATGAGCTGCTGGGGGAGGGAGGGAAGCATAAGGGGGATTTCCAATAATGAGGATACATTGGCTTAACATTTTCAAAAGCATTCTGTCCTCCCACCCCTCCACACAAATGTACGGAGAACAGCATTCCAATCTACAGTACAGTCTGCAGAATGCCCTGGACTTTGTCCTTTTAGGAACGCCATTTTAACTTCAAGACCTACTGCCCTGGTAGCACTTGAAAGTCATGGTGGGGAGAGAAGCACATGGCATCATTCAGTATCTTGTCTCCTAACACATCTCTGACTTGCTTTATCAGGGGAAGCCAGGTACCCCAGGGCCTCCAGGAGTTCCAGGGGAGCCAGTGAGTTGCCATTTTTATCACATTTATACTTTTTTGTATTTGCAAGCTGTTTTAAAGCATTTATTGGCAATTAATTTTTTCTCTGGACACATTTATAGGGTGAGAGGGGACCTATTGGAGATATAGGTTTCCCTGGACCAGAAGGACCCTCTGGAAAGCCAGTAAGTGTTTTCTTTTACTATTTAAAATTTGCCATTTAGAGAAGTGTTCCAAGCATTACCTCTTTACCCATCTCCTCCAAAATTGTGAGATTTGAATAAACAGTTTTAAAGAAGGTAGGTTCTACAAATGGATTTGGAGGGGCCTAAGTGGGGATTCTTAATGAGTTTCCTAGCTCTCTATATGGTATTTTTACATCTCAGTGATGAAAAAGGTCAGACGTTTGTTTTAAGTGCCTGGAAAGTTCTCATTATTTCTTTGGTCTAAAATCCACAGACTGAAGAAATAAATAAAATGGCCTGTCATTTACTAAATTCCAAAGAAACCAAAGACTCACAGATATAATATCTGTATGTGAAGACTAAAGTAGAAGCTATTTTCTCAAATTCCCTCCTTTAAAATATAAGCCTTATTCTCACACTTTCATAAATCACTGCTGCTGATATATCACTCCCTCATGTCCTACAAGAGCTCTTAACTACTGATATATAGTATTGATGCAACACTGCAAAAAAGCATTCCTATTCAACATATATTTGTCTAGTCCCTATTGTTTGCTAAGGATGCACAGGGTCATGAGGGAGAAGATAGAAAATGAATCAGACATGCCCACTCTCAGAGTTATTCTTTATGGAAGGTCATTGCCCCTTTTGCTTATTTATTTGCTGTAGTCTGTGTGGGAAAGGGAATTCAGGAGAAGGGGAAGATTGAAAGTGAATTAGCAAGCATCACAAGGCTCATGAAGCTAGTTCAATACCTCTGTGAAACATCAGGATTGGTGTATTCCTTGACACCATATTCCCTAAGGCAATATGATAAATGGAAAGTATATGCAATTTAGAGAGAAGATTTGAGTCTGAACTATGACCCATTTGAGTCTGAACTATGATTCATTATCGTGAATCAGTTAAGTGACATGACATATGGGAGGATTCCCAGTGCCTGGCTGTGGGAAGTGCTCAGTAAATATTGATTATATTCCCTGCTCTTCACCACCCCTTACCCAGTCCTCATTCCTAACCCCTATCTTGTAAAATCTTGCTATTGGGTCCCCAGAGGATTATACAAAAAATAATTTTTCATTCAACAAATAATTCTTGAACACCTGCTTCATGCTGAGCACAGTTCTGGGTGCTGACAACCCAAGGGGTTTGTCTTCTAGTGTAAGAACAAAGTCAACAAATACACACCTACGTTTGCAGGTAGAAGAATAGCTAGAGTGAAGCACTACAGTATAATTTAAATCAGGTGGTCAGAGATAGCTTGCATTTTGAGCATTAAAGAGATTAAGTCATGAAAAAAGTTGGAGAAAACATCGTTTCAGGCAAAAGAAATGGCTAGTATAGAAGTGAGTGGGGTGAACTCAAGAAATAGCAAATGGCATGAAGTCAAGATGACCCGAGAGAGAAGAATGGGAGATACACTGAGGGAGAGGTAAGCAGTGGCCAGCCCACAAGGAATTCGAAGCATTGGAATGGAGTTTGACTTTCATCTGAGAAATGATGGAAACCTTTTGGAACTTTTGTAGCAGGGAACAAAATTCAGATTACACTTTAATACTCACTCTGTTTGTAAGAAGCACATCCATGAGAAATAAGGGTGGTAGAAATCAGCTGGTCATGGTTAGGGCGAGTTAGGAGGTGCAGTAAAGGGACAGCTGACAAGGCTTGCTGTTAGGCTGAAAGTGACATGTGAGGGATACACCAGTCAAAGCTGTGGTTTGGAATCTGAGCAACCATATGAAAGTAGTGTCATTTGGCAAAATGGGGAAGACTGGAGATAGTAGGGGTTTGGAAATAGAACCAAGAGTTCTCCGTTTTGGACACATTCATATTGAAGCACTAAAAGATAGTGGAAATGTCAAGTATGCTGGGGATATATGCATCCAGAATTAATGAAGAGATCAGGATTGGCGAGATTTGGTTATTTAAACCTGGGTCTGGTTAAAATGGAGTCACTGTGGAAACGTAGGGAAGAAAGCACTTAGAATATTAAGAAGGTCCAGCAAAGAAGACTGAGAGGTACAGCCAATGAGATGTGAAGAAAAACAGACAAATGGAGTTTCATTGGTGTCAAGTGAACTGTTTTAGTTAAGGAGTGATAACATACAAATAAGTAACACGATAGCTGAGAATTTTCCACTGGATTTAAAGATGTGGAGGTCACTGATGGGAGAGATTATATCATGTTAGTATCTTGATAAGAAAGGGTCAGTTGAGAGGGGAAATTTTTCATGACACATTAAGTAAGCTGTCTGTCCTCTCCCCCTGCTTAAAAGTGAAAATTCATTTTAACTAGGAAGATCGTCATTCATCCTTAGCTGTGAAGGGTGGAGGTAGCACTACAGAAGTTGGGGTACAAGGTTGATGGAACAAGCTGGTAAAGAGAAGGTGAGGGAGTTCTCTCATGTTTATTGTCCCAGTGAAAGAATTGAGGTCATCTGATAGGTAGGAGGAGTAGAGTATTAATGCTAGAGGTTTGAAGAAACAGGAAAATACATGAAAGAGTACTTTTGGAGAGAAGGAAAAGGAATCAAATTGGGAAATAGAAGGATAACATGGCAACAGAGTGACTGCTTGCAATCTGCCATCACATACTTAGGACATGTGAGCTAAGAGACACAGTTTTCTTCAGCCAATCACTGATCAGAGGCAGGTGTGGGGCCAGCACAAAATTGGTCATACCCAGGTATAGGGTTCTGGCAAACAAGTGAGGCAAGGAGAGAGGCAAATACCCAGGAGTTTTAAAAAAAAAAAAAACAAATAATACTTTCCAAAGCAGGACTCCTGTACCCCTTTATATACAAAGGGGTACATGATAGTCTTGGATAAATTACTTGAGGGGAAAAAAAAGGACTGACTTATTTCTTTTCTTATATTATTACCAAAAGCATGAGTTACATTTTTACAGTAGATCTATCTTCCTTTATTCAGTGACAATTGTTTCTTTTGCTTCCTCTCCTTAATGAGCTTTATCTTTGTTGCTTGTGTACCTGAATGTAATAAATTCTTTGACGCATGCTCTTCAGGTAATCTGTTCTTAGTTAAAGCACTGTGGATAATTCCCAGGATATTTCAGAGAGGCTGAGAGGCTGCAGTTGGGTTATCCACTGTGACAGATATCAGCGTAATTTACAGCAGGGAAGACCTGCAGCTGTCTGCAGTTCCATCCTCACAGAATCCATCGCAGCACAATAAAAGTCTCTCAGGCTTTTCAGAGGAGCATTCCCATGCAATCACCTCCTGGCCAAGAAATCATGTTCCTCACCTTGATCGCTCTCTCTTCAAATCAAATCTCCAAAACACATCTGCTGTTGGGCCCTGGGTATTTGATTTGACCCCGAGTACTTTTCCTCCTCATATCTACCTCCTGGCCAATAGTTCTCCCAGTCTTATAAATCTCCGAGCAGGCCTAGGCTTTATTACCACTTCCCAAACTGCCTTTTAAAGTTTAGCAAACTTCCAGTTTTCTAATAAAAAGTCACTACTTAATAGTCTCAAAAACCATGGTTACAGATTTCTAGCTTTCCTTTCATATTTTCTAGCTGAAGAATAACAATGTTCTGTGGCTGACAACTTATTTCATAGTAGGATCAGACTCTGGCCATGTTGTAAAATTCCCTCATTAGTAACTGAGATGGTTACTAAGAGACTCTCTATGCTGGAATTTTGTTACAAGGTAACAAAAATTCTATGCCCCAGCCACCTAGTGTCGTGGGGCACCTTCTTATCTCCCAGAATGCACCTAAACAGGAAAATAAGTGTGGAAAGAACCTTTGGCTACTACTATGGGGAGCTATGTTTTATCTTGCTGAATCCTTAGTTGTAAGTCCATTCCTCACTTTACAAGTGAAGCATCTGATGCCACTGAGGTTGATGGAACTAGTAAATGACAGGGTCAGAATTTGAACTCAGGGCTGTCTGTTGATTTGTTTTTCTATTTTACTACATTGACACAGCAAGCTCTAACAAGTATAATTAAGAAACTGTCCTTGAATCTTTACCCTTTTGTTGTGTTTATGTCTGTTATTGAAAAATTAGAAGTATTGATCATTTTTGTCTTGATAGGGAATAAATGGAAAAGATGGATTACCAGGTGCTCAGGTATGTGAAATGCCAGGTAAAATTAAAATTCTAATATGTAAGTGCATCCAGAATATCTACCAACATTTTAGTCAATCAGTTTGATTAAGAATCTCGGCAAGTAGTGATTTTAATGTTGACATCTGTTTTTCAGGGCATCATGGGTAAACCTGGAGACCGAGGCCCCAAAGGAGAACGGGTTTGTATATTACTATTGAGATTGCTGTTCAAACTAATTATAACTGTACCATCATGTTAAGTACACAATTATGCACGTAGATACCTCCAAATCTCCCAATATGAAAAAGTCTAGGTGTATATGACTCAAGATCTCTATTAGGTATAAAACATGATAAAAGACCCAGAAACAGGTCACATGGCAGATACACCTGCCACTTTGGCCTTTATACACACCTAATTCTACTTTGCTATTCTGTTTGGAAAGTTTTGCCCACCTATTGTCCTACACACATATGCCTACTCTAACCATTGCCCATGATTCCTTTTACCTAGAGAGGGTTTTCTCAACCTCAGCACTGTTAGTATTTGGGGGCAGATAAGTGATGTTGCTGGCTGTCCTGTGTACTGAAGAATGCTCAGCAGCATCCCTGGACTCTACCTGCTAGATGCAATAGCACCACTATCCCTCTAATTGTGGCCACTCTTAGTGTCTTCAGACCTCACTACATACCTCCTGGGAACCAAAACTTCCCTGATTAGTATCCCTCTCGGTCAGGGGTTCTCAGGAGAATAAGGAAGATGGTGTGAGGAAGTAGAGAAATAGAAAGGGGAAGTGCATTTGTAAGGAAGTTGTAGTAATGCCATTTATGTGATTTGCTTTTATGTAAACCATTTGGGTTGCTGCTAATGTTATTGAAACATGACATTCTTTTCTTTACTAAACCTGGATGTATTCTAGTAGGACTGGCATTGTGCCACTACTGCCAGTTACTTGAGCATCACCCTGCGTCGTTCTATGTAGGGTAGCTATTATGCACAAGTGTGGCACATGTTTGTGTACTATTTTCTAGTTTACTAATTTTTAAAAATCATGTTAATTTGGGGCTGGGGATGTGGCTCAAGCGGTAGCGTGCTCGCCTGGCATGCGTGCGGCCTGGGTTCGATCCTCAGCACCACATACAAACAAAGATGTTGTGTCTGCCGAAAACTAAAAAATAAATATTAAAAAAGTTCTCTCTCTCTCTCTCTCTCTCTCTCTCTTTCTCTCTCTCTCTTTAAAAAATCATGTTAATTAAAAGAAATATGAACAAAATATCAATTTAAAAAGAAAGTTTTCCTTGTCTCCTTACATAGAGAAACACTGGTACTTGACATATTTCCATTTCTCACCCTTATGCATAATACACTTACACATAGTACACATATTTATGTATACCAATATAAACAAATAGTCTTCTGAAAAATATGTGTTTTGTAAATTATTTTCATCTACCAATATATAATGACTGTCCTTGTCTGTAAATATAAATCTACATCTACATTTTAATGGCTTTATGTTTGACTTTTTGGATATGCCTTATTTCACTTAACTAGTCCCCTTCTTCTGCAGTTTTTTTTTTTTTTTTTAAGTTATCTCAGGAATTTCTCCCAGCATATGCTGGGTTGATGTATCTGTACAGATACATTTTTGTAACTAAGATACAGTAGCACTGATGTTAGATCCATCCATTTTCTCTTTGTATATGGATTCTCTCTTCACATCCTGTGATCACAAAAGGTCTCTATAAGTGTTCATTTATTTTTACTCTTTAAAACCAAGATAACACATTTTGTCCTTCTGCAAAATAATTACAAATGAAAGATTAATGTGATGAAATTCAGGGAAGCACAAGCACCAGTCCATCACATTTGGTGTGGCCATCACCTCCTAGAATTGTGCAACTAAATGTTTGAAAATCTGTAACTGAAGCACCCACTGTGTGTGCACTCTCTCCCTCTTTTGCATATACTAGTGGATATATTGCAGCATAAAAGACAACATTTAAGAAACTTCAGGAACATCTAATATGATCTCATTCCTAATTTTTTCTGACATCTTCTTCAAGAAATTCTCTTGTAGTTCATTTATGCCGTTGAGTAAACCATCTCAGTGACAACCCTCCTCCAGGCACCTGCTTCGAACCTTTACAATGGCTTTCTCATCTCTCACCTTCATGAGTTGTATATATTTAGGACATAGTGAACACATGTGCATGCACGCACACAAACAGGTAAGACACGAGCACAGAAGACAAACTCAAAGAATCTAATAAAGGCCAAATATGAGAGCACAGGAAGAGCAAAAAAATGAAAGTTCACAATGTAGAAAAGGTTTTGAGTGTCCTGAAGATTTTTTACATGGAGGATCTCTGATGATATCCCACTGGCAATATTCCTTTATTATTATGAAGGAGATCCAGGCCTGAAGTGACTACTGATATTGACCTTTCTGAAATTCCGTCATTCTAGACAGGCAACTGAGTACAACTGTTTTCATCAATAACGATTATATCTTTAGTGCTTCCAAGGTGCCAGACATTGTTCTCAGCACTCTACTTGGGTTAATTCGTGTATTTTCCAACAATGCCCTACCTAGTAGATCCTATTAATATCCCCATAAGAAAGGAAGCTTAAGTGACAAAGCTTAAGTCACTTATCCATGGTCCAACAGTGAATAAATGCAACTGTGAATCCAAAAACTTTGTTCTTAGCCACAGCTGATGAGGTTCTAGAAAGGATCATTCTTTTCTTTCCCCTCCTTCCAACAGGGTGATCAGGGAATTCCAGGAGATAGAGGTCCACAAGGTGAACGGGGAAAACCAGGCCTTACAGGAATGAAAGGAGCTATAGGTCCTATGGGGCCACCAGGAAACAAGGGCTCCATGGGATCCCCTGGCCACCAAGGCCCTCCAGGATCCCCAGGAATCCCTGGCCCTCCGGTAAGTAGTGCTGAGCCCTTCAGGAGCTCCCAGCTTTATAATGAGAGCAATGATAATGCTTTCTAAAATATGTAAAATACACTTAAGCTGGTTTCTGTTGTTTTTGAATTTCTGTGCCAGATCCTCTAAGCCTTGCTGTGCATCACCTCACTCCATCTGAGAGGAGTGTCTTTCCATTCCATTTTTTTTTAAATTGTTTTTTAGTTGTCAATAGACATTTATTTATTTATTTGTGATGCTGAAAATCTAACTCAGTGATCACACATACTAGGTAAGCACTCTACCAACTGAGCTACAAACCCAGCCCTCCATTCCACTTTTATAAAGGAACTTTTATAAATTAGGACTCACTAATTAAATAGAAGAGTTGAAGCCATGCTCCAGTCTGAAAGTCTCACTGCATGGTGATTTCCCATGGATCTTCCAAGTCACTCATCTAACTACATATCCCATTATAATGTTTGTTCATGTCCATATCTGAAACATACATAGAAAGCAATGGAGATGATTCCCTATGTCACAATATCTAATATACATTACATTGTACAGGATATATTTATTGCCCAGAATACCTTAAGATAATAACCAAATATAAAGAATAGTAATACTTTAAAATTCTAGTCATTGTGAAAAATAACTCCCTTTTAAAATTACCAAGGTTTTATAGCAAAACTTTATAAGTGTTAGATTCATTATCAAATGCATGCAAAACACCATTGGTCAAGGGTTAAAAATTTAACTGACACGATTTACCTATTTTATTAGATCTCAATGACATTTTCCATTAAGAAAATTGCTTGATACATTTAATGCTTATTACATGTAAATTATAGAATTGTCATGAAGTAGGCAAAATTTAATGTTTTATTTCATGGATAAAGTATTTTATAAAGAGTAATCCAGGGCTGGTATTGTGGCCCAGAGGTAGAGTGCTCGCCTAGCATGCATGAGGCCCTGGGTTCAATCCTCAGCACCACATGAAGTAAAATAAAGACATTATGTCCACATGTAACTAGAAAAATAAATATTAAAAAAAAAGATGAATCCAGCATACCTTAAGTTCTCTTCCAGCTTCTCTTTATGGATATTGTAATATCAGACAAGGACTCTTGCCTGTGTCAAGGGATTGGTTGGAAGTTGAATTGTGATTGAGATTTGAACATCAAGATAATGCTGTTTAGGTTAACTTTATAAATTGAAGTAACAGGAACTTTCCTAATTGTATGAAGCTATGTCTCTCCACTAGTAGAAAATATGTTAATATCACTAGACACCATTCTAGTTCACAGCTTTTAAAGCAATTATGCACTTCAACTTATTCTCAGCATTTGATCAAAAGATATTTATTATCCAATACAATTGCCAAAAGCATTTTTGCTTGAAAAATGTATCTCTATAAAAGTTAAGTGTGCATGCCAACCCAAAACTTCTATTCTTAATTCATTTTTTCTGTGTTCTATTTTAATAGACTCATCTTTTTTCTTCTTTAGGCTGATGCAGTTTCATTTGAAGAAATAAAGAAGTACATTAATCAAGAGGTCCAAAGGATTTTTGAAGGTTAGGTTTACTTTATAACATTTCTAAATTTTCACTGATTCCCACCTCTGTGAAGAATCCCAAGTAACATTCTTGAGAAATAGCAGAAAGATGACTCTAACGGGCAGCCTACTTTATGGTGGAGCAGCTCTGATGGAAAATTCTTCCTTGTACTCAGTTAAATTTGCCTCCCTGAAATATCCTGTCATTGTGCTGGTTGGTAAGACAACACAGGTATATTATCTTCTAAACATATGACAGCCTTTGGGGTGTTATTCAATGTCCCTCATGCTCTTCATTTTTCTCTTTTATGGAGAAAACATGTCTCACTCCTCCACTTGTTATGCTAGGGTTTAAGTTGCCCTCATTGCCAGGAAGTTTTGATCAAGGCAGATTAGCCTTTTGATCTAGATCAGGGTCAGAACACTGTGCCTACCAGTCACTCCCACCTGCCATCTATCTGTGTATGGCCCATAGCTAAACATGATTTTTTCCCCCACATTTTAAAAGTTTTAAAAATCAAAAAAATCTCTCATGATACGTAAAAATGATACAAAATTGAAATTTGTCTCTATAAATAAGGTGTCATTAGAACATGGCCATGTTTATTTCTTTATTTTCTCTGGCTCTTTTCATACTATAGGGGCAGAATTGAGTAGTTGTGACAGATCATAAAGCCAAACAAAAAATTAAATATTTAATATTTGGCCCTTTGCAGAGAAAGTTTTATGACCCTTGTTCTAGACACTAATTTAGCCCAAGATAGTATAATATTGTTGCTTAGGGGAAAAAAAATGCTATTAACGTTTTGAGTTAGATTAACTAATAACCCTAGATCTTCCTTATTCAATTTTTAAAAATTTAGTGGTTTCTCATTGTAGACTGTTTATTTTGAAAGACTAAGTACTTATGCTTGTTCAATATCTTATGCTTGCTCATATTAAATTTCAAATGATTCATGTTCAAGCCTTGTTCCAAACTAAAGGTATCTTTTAGAACACTCTTGCAGGGCAAGTAGGCCAACCCTCATGACATGTTTATAAAATTTAGATAGGACACAGTTATCATTCTAGTCGTTAATAGAAATGTTGAATTAAAAGGTCAAGAGTCAAGGATTTAGCTTTTCTAAATGCCATTGGATTCTTTCTGCCCACATGCAAATCATCTATTTATCTATTGTTTGATAGTCTGACTTCATATAGTTGTCCTAAAATCCACTCTACATTTCTTTGTCTATTCACAAGGATATCACGTGATTTTGTGAAATGATTTGCTAAAAATCAATATCACTCAAGATTAATAAAGTGAAAATTATTTGTCTTCTGCAAATAAATCCACACTGGATCTCTTGATTCCTACTTCCACTGCTAATCATTATAAGCCAAAAATAGGTTGAATTTTGTAAGGAGTTAGATAATATATACCAAGTCCATCTTCAATTTTTCTGCTCCAAACATGGAATCAGCTATTCTACAAGGAGCCCTGATTATTTTTAATTATAATTAGCATTAGAGACTGAAGGCTCATTGTTTGGGTGCACATTATCTTGTTTCACAGGAGAACTAGAGATAGAGTGGGGTCACACTGTGACTTTTAGCCACTTCAGTAACAGGACAGAAAAAAATAAGAGATAGGGCAGCATTGTAGCAAGATAAATAAAATATCCACCATCTACCACCCCAGCTTTAAAGCTTAGGGCAAGGGAAAGTGCACAAAGATAAGGGTCAAAGAATCCCAGAAAACTCTAGGCTCAAATACTGACAATCCTGAAAGTTTCGTGGCCCTTTGCAAACTTATAGCTTAAATAGATAAAGGGCCTAAAATGAGCAGAGTAATCTGACTTTAGAAAAGAATTCACTTCATCTCCAGGGAGATCCCCAGGGTGCAGTAGCCAGGAGCCATCCTGAGAGGGACTATCTGAATTTAGACTACTTTAAGGTACAGAAGCTTCTGTATGTTCCCATCTTTGGGACCCCATTGACATTCCTACACTGCTCAGCAGGTGGCTGCCTCATGAGCCAGATCTGGCTGGCTGGAGTGACCTGACAGAGACTCACTGAAAGGGCTGTACAGTAGAGTCAGAGCTGCCCACAAGGACTAGGGGATCCAGGAACCTGCCCTGTGAGACCTGGGCTGTTGCTAGTCATACATGGTTCCTGATAGCACCTACCAGGAACAAGATGGCTGCCTGCACAGTTCCCACAAACTCTCCCGCCCCTACTTCTGTACAAAGTAGGGGGCAACTGAGTTTCTACCACTCCCTCACCCACAGGGAGGTTCTGAGGCAGTTTTAGGCAACACTGCCACAAACCCAGCCCCTGAGGCAACCAGCCTAAGAAAGTCCAGAGAGTAACTCCCCAGCAGTAGCCATATTCCACCCTCCTTGGCTCCTCTGAACATCTCAACTGAGAGGAATTTACCCTTACGTGACCAGTCCCATTCAATACCTGGTGGGCAATACAGTTGAAAAAAATCAGGGGGTGGGGGAAAATGTCCAGCCATTTCCTACCCTTGGGCTATGCAGCCCAAGAAGTTTCAGAGAAAAAAAAAAAAAAGTCCCTGGTACCAACCACATTCTGCTCTTGCAAGCACTTCAGCTAAGTGCATTTTTGTGCAGTGACCCAATCCTGCTCGATCCCTGTATTCACAATTGCAAAAAACTCAGAGGAGACTACACCTACACAGGTCCCCTGCTTTGGTCATCCCCATACATTGTCTGATCATGCACAGCTGACAAGACAGTGTGAGTGCCACATAAAGGGTTCTGTGATTCCTGCCTGTAGCCATGAAGGACCTGGGCCCAAAATAGTGTGTAATCAAAGGCAAGAAACTCAGGCTCCTCATCACTACAGGAGCAACCAATACCAGAGACTCTTTCATATAAAAGGGCCAATATCAACAGTGCCTGAGAAAATTGATTACCTAATAGAGGCCACTACTCCCATTGCAGGGGTAACCACACAGGGTACACCCATATACTTTCTACACTACATCTGCCTCAACTTCTAGAATATCCTCACCCTTGCATAACCCATAGAAATAGTGGCTCTCTCCAACTCCAATACAGTATGTGCTATTCTCAAACTCACTAAACACAGACAATGAAGCTGCAGGAAGATTACACTGTATTATCCAGCTGGAAATAAACATAATATTTCATAACAAACTGATACCCCAAGACATATCCATATCTTTCGTAGACAGTCACTTGTTAAGAAGATCATCTTGGGGCTGGGGTTGTGGCTTGGTGGTGAAGTGTTTGCCTGGCACATGTGAGGCACTGGGTTAGATCCTCAGCACCACATAAAAATAAATAAATGGAATAGAAGTGTTGTGTCCATTTACAATTTAAAAAAAAAAAAAAGAATGTCATCTCATGAAAGTGGTAAATATCCATTTCATCAGCTCTGCAATTCTCAATATAGAAACACAAGAAATATGGGGGAATGGGTCATATGACATCCTAAAGATCATAACTCTCTAGTAATAGATTCCATAAATATCAAAGTAGATAACATGACTGACAATTAATTCAAAAGAAATTTTTTAAAGCTCAATGAGGTCTAAGAGAATACAAAGAATGAAAAATTAGGAAGACATGCAATTAGAAAGACAATGCAGGACATCAGTGAAAAATTCAGCAAAGAGATTAAGAAAGAACCCATCATAAATCTTGAAAATAAAGAGCTCTATAAGTTTGATAAATTCAGCTGGAAGCCTCAACAATAGACTAGATCAACTGGACAAAAGAATCAGGTTGAAGACAGGTCTTTTGAAATATCACATTCATACTGAAATAAAGAAAAAAATGAAAGGAGTATGGGACATAATTAAAAGATCAAACTTCTATATCATCAGCATATTCGAAAGGGAGAAAAGATTAAGGGCATAGAAAATCTATTCAATAAAATAATAGCAAAAAGCTTCCCTAATCTTGACAGGCATAGACATCCAGGTACAAGACCCATATAACCCCAAATAGACATGACCAGAAATGATCCTCCCCAGAATGTACCATAGTCAAACTATCAAAAGTACAGGACAACCAGGGACAGTGGCACACACCTGGAATCCCATAAATCCAAGAGGCTGAGGCAAGAGGATCACAAGTTGGAGGTCAGCCTAGCAACTTGGTGAGACCCTGTCTCAAAATAAAAAGGGATGGGGTTTATAGCTCAGTGGTAAACTATCCCAGGTTCAATCTCTAGTACTGCCCCCGCCCCCCCCCAAAAAAAAGTACAAGACAAAGAATTTTTAAATCTCCAACAGTGCCAAGTCACATTTAAATGTAAACCCACTAGACTAACAGCCTATAGGCCAGGAGGACATGTAATATTATTTCAAATTCTGAGAGAAAAACCACTGCCAACAAAAATTACATCCAGCAAGGCTTTTTTGTTCAGAATTGGATAAGTATAGACCTACCAAGATAAACAAAAACTAAGGGATTTATGACCACAAGACTAGCCTTTGTAGATGCTCAAAGGAATCTTAAACACAGTAGTGAAAGAAAAATAACTCCCATCATAATAGCATGTAAAAATATAAATCTCGCCAGAATAGATATACAATAATAGAAAAGAATGAAATATTATCAATAAAGTATACCATCAAACCACAAAGATGAAAGAGGAAGACTCAGAAAGAATATTAAAAACAACCAGAAGGAAAACAAAATGACAAGTACAAGTCCATACGTTTCATTAATAACTCTGAATGTAGATGGTCTTAATTCTTCAGTTGAAAGATACAACCGGGCACGGTGGTGCACGCCTGTAATCCCAATGGCTTGGGAGGATGAGAAGGAGGATCGCAAGTTCAAAGCCAGCCTCAGCAAAAAATGAGGCACTAAACAACACTGTCTCTAAATAAAATACAAAAAATAGAACTGGGGATGTGGCTCAGTGATCGAGTGCCCCCAAGTTCAGTCCCCGGTACACACACACACACACACACACAGATATGGACTGACTGAATGGATCAAAAGACAAGAACCAATAATATGCTGTCTATAATAAAATCACATTAGTAAGGATACATAGAGACTGAAAGTGAAAGGATTGAAAATGCTATTCCAAGCAAATGCAATTTGGAAAAAAAAAATAGCATACTTATATCTGACAAATAGGCTTTAAACAAAAACAGTAAGAAAAGACAAAATGGGGTCACTAATCATCAAGGGATCAATTCATCAAGATATTACTATTATAAGTTTATATACATTGATTTATAAAATTTCGTGCTCCATTATTCAAACACTGTTAGACCGAAAGGGAGAGATAGGCCCCAGTACAATAATAGTTGGGGATTTCAGTACCCCACTTTGACCAATCAATAGGTCATCTAGACCAGGTTTAAAAAAAACACAGTTAAACTACTTTATAGATCAAGTAGACTTAACAGATATTTACAGAACATTCCACCCAATACCTGCAGAATACACATTCTTTTCATCAGTGCATAGAATTTTCTCTGCAGTAGAACAAAGACACAAAACAATTCTAATAACTGAAATTATAGCCTATATTTTTTCTGATCACAATGGAATAAAACTAGAAATCAACAACAAGAGAAACTTTAAAAATTATTCAAATAGATGGATACTGAACAAAACACTTTTGAATAGTGTATCATTTAAAAAGAAGAAAATTTTAAAATTCCTTGAGACAAATTAAAATGAAAACAATATACCAAAACCTATAGGAAACAATGAAAACAGTATAAATGGAAGTTCATAATAATGAGTGTCTACATTTAAAAAAATACAAAAATATAAAACAACATAATGATGCATCTCAGGGTCTTAGAGGAACAAGAATAATCTGTATATAAAATTAGAAGAAATAATAAAGATCAAGCAGAAATAAATGAAATAGAGTTTAAAAGAACAACACACATTAAAAAAAATCAATGGAGAGCTGGTTATTTGAAAGTTAAGCAAAATTGACAAGCTTTTATCTAAACTAACCAAATAAAGAAGACCCAAATAAAACTAGAGATGAAAAAGAATACATTACAATTTACACTACAGAAATTCAAAGGATCATAAGGAATTATTTTGAGAAAAATATATGCTAACAAGTTGGGAAAACTTAGAAGAAATGGAGAAATTTCTGGATATACATGACCTAACAAAATGGAACAAAGAATATTTTAAAAACTGAACAGACCATTAAAAATTACTGAGATTGAATTCATAATAAAAAGTCTCCCAACAAAGAAAATTCCAGGACTGAATGGCTTCACTGCTGGATTTTATGAAACTTAAGAAGTAACTCTGATACTTCTCAAATTGTTCTGTAGGATTGAAAGGGAGGGGACACTTCTAGATTCTATGTGCCCAACTTTATTCTGTTACCAAAACCTGACAAAAGAACAAGAGAGAGGTGAAGACCAATATGATGAATATAAATGCAAAAATTTTCAACAAAACACTAGCAAATTGAATAGTACATCAAAAAGATTATTCACCATGATCAAGTTGGTTTCACTCTAGGGCTACAAGAATGGTTCAACATATGCAAAACAAACACAGTATAGTATAAATATAAGGATTAAAAGAAAAATCACATGATCATCTCAATATATGGAGAAAAGACCTTTGATAGCATTCAATATCATTTTATGATAAAAGCTCTGAATAAATTAGGTATAAAGGATTGTACCTCAACATAATAAAGTTTATATATGACAAACCCATATCCAACAACATACCGAATGGGGTAAAACTGAAAGAATTTCCTCTAAGATCAGGAGCAAGACACTGTGTCCACTTTGCCACTCTTATTCAATATGGTACTAGAAAGTTTAGTCACAGCAATTAGACAAGAAATAAAAGGCATATAAATAGGAAGTCAGACACATTTTCCCTGATGAGATTCCACACATAGAAAAGCCCAAAGCCAAAAGACTATTAGAACTGATAGAAAATTAAGGCAGTAGGATACAAAACTCGGTATTTTTTTATATCAATAATAAACTCCAGAAGGAAAAGAGGAAAACAATCCCACTCACAATAACCACAAAATAAATAAAATAATGAGGAGTAAACTTAAACTTAACTAAGGAAGTAAAAGACCTCTCTGTTGTAAATTACAAAAATAATTGAAATTGAAATGTGAAAAGAATTTCCCCAGGTCCCCACATTCATGAATTGGAAGAATTAATATTGTTAAAATATCTATAATACCCAAAGAGCTACATATTCAAAGCAACCACTATCAAAATACCAATGACATTTTTCAAAGAGAATTCTTCAAAAAGAATCCTCAAATTTATATGGAAGAACAAAAGATTCCAAATAATCAAAGCAATCTTGAGCAAAACTAGCAAAGCTAGATGCATCACAATAACCAATTTCAAGATATACTACAAACTATAGTAACAACCACCAAAAAAACCCAGCATGGTATTATCATTAAAAACAGACACATAAACCAATGGAAAGTAATAGAGAATATAGAAATAAATCCATTCATCTACATCCAACTGAGTCTTGACAAAGATGCTAAAACACATTGGAAAAAGGCTTGCTTGGGAAAATTGGACAGCCACATTCCAAAGACTGAAGCATGACTCCTGACTCTCACTCCATATAAAAAGCAACTTGAAACGCAAGACCTGAAACTACTAAAGGGAAGCATAAGGGAAACATTTCAAGATATTGGTACAGGTAATAAGTCTCTGATGGGCTTCCAAAAGCACAAAAAAAGAGCAAAAAAATTGACAGATGCAATTACATCAAACTAAAAATCTTCTGCAAGGAAAGGAAACAACAGAGTGAAGAGAACCTACAGAATGGGAGAAAATATCTGCCAGCTAGTCATCATTAAAGAGTTAATATCCAGGATTTATAAAGAATTTAAAGACACAAGTAATCCAATTTAAAAATGAGTAAATTACCTAACAGATACTTCTCAAAAGAAATAAAAATGGCCAATAAACATGAAAAAATGCTCAATCATTAACCACCAGGGAAATGCAATCAAAACTACAGTGACATATCATCTTACCCCAGTTATAATGGCTATTATCAAAAACAAAAGAGTTAATAGAGAATATGGAGAAAAATGAACACTTTTATACTGCTGGTGGGAGTATAAATTAGCACAGCCATTAGGTAAAATAGTATTGAGGTTCCTAAAAGGCTAAAAATATAACTACCATATGATCTAGCTATTTCACTCCAGGGTATATATTCAAAGGACGTAAAGTCAGCATACAGAACAGATACCTGCATACTCATGTTTATTGGGGCATTCAAAAAGAGTTAAGATATGGAATCAAGTAAGGTATCCATCAACAGATGAATGAATAAGTATAATATATATGTATACCATATATATATGATATATATGTATGTGTGTGTATGCAACGGAGCCTTAAAGAATAAAATTCAGGGGGCTGGAGTTGTGGCTCAGTGGTAGATCATTTGCCTAGGATGTGCGAAGCTCTGGGTTCGATCCTCAGCACCACATAATAAATAAATTAAATAAAGGTATTGTGTCCAACTACAACTAAAAAATAAATACTTTTTAAAAAAAAGAATAAAATTCAACCATGAAGAATAAAATTCTGTCATTTGTAGAAAAATGGATGGAACTGGAGGACATTATATTAAAATAAGGCAGACAAAAAAAAAATGAGTCACAGCTCCCCCTCCTGCTCCCCTTCTTCCTCTCCCTCTCTGGAAGGGAGAACTGGAACTGGAAGGGGAAGGATGAGAGGTTTGAAGGGCAGATGGATATAATCAATCAGACAGTATTCACACCTTTAATGGACCTCCACCATGAAAAGGATAATGCCAGCAATTATGTTTTGGAATTTCAATCTAAATTTCCCCTTCGCTCCTTATTTCCATGGGCTCTAGTATCATTAATTATCTTTTATCTCAGGAAACTTTGTTGTTGAACTTCAATTTCTTAAAAGCCTTTAGACAAAGTCTTATTTAATAGCTCAGTGATTAGTTCAACTTTTTATGGTCATCATTATACAAAGTACATGTATAAAGACCTGAATTGGGTGTCAACATACCTTATATACAAACAGGAATATGAAAAAATATAGTATATATGTGTATTAAGAATTGTAATGCAAAAAAATGTACATGTATAATGGCATAAATTGGCGTGAACATACTTTATATACAGAGATACAAAAAATTTGCTCTATATGTGTAATAATAATTGTAATGCAAAAAAAGAAAAGAAAATTAACATTGTGATAAGATAAAAAAATTAGTTTAACTTTTTGAAGGCTGATGAAGAATGTCAGAAAATATAACCAAGCGAATAGGGGGAAAAAATGATGTGTGGATATAGGGGAGGTGTTCATTCTGTAAGTTCAGCAGACACTGGATAAAAGCATAGGCTCTGGCAGCCTGTTCTGCAGCAAAGACAACACTGGCATTTCCCCTAGGGAAGGCCCACGCTGCCATTCCCAAGCCATTCTGCACTTTACTCCTATTGACGGCTGTTGGTCTCCTGAAAAGGCAGGACAGGAGAACTGAGCCACTCTTCATCTCTCCTGGGGCAAGTTTACCAGCTTTCACTGTCTGAATTGTAACTCCTCTAAGTCTGTATCTTTCCCCTGAGTTCATGCCCCTTCTTCTGAGTTACACCCTACCTGGAAGCTTACAGGTACTGAGTCTTTCCTGGATTTGTCCTCATTCTTCCTACTTCCTCTCAGACTGTTCTAACCTGCTAGGTCCAGGTGAGTAGCTAAATAGCCTCCCCTGCCCCAAGAGCCAGTGCTCCATCAGAAGCCACAGATGTCTCAGCCTCATGACAATATTCTAAAGAGACTCTAAAGGAAATGTTTTTCTGTTGAAACTCCTAGATCTGAGGCTCTTATATGATATTCCTCTTTTTATCTCTTGACATCAGTTCAGCAAAATGGTCTTCTCCCAAACAAAATTATATCTGAAACCCAGAATTTAGTTATTTAGCACTTAAGTTAATTTGTCCCCAAATCATTTCAATTCAGCCCATTTGATTTTCCACTTAAAAGTCACCTTTTCCATGGCTTCTGAACACCATTTACAGAAAGAAACAAGAAAAATCTCCATTTTCACAAATCAGTGCTCGAAGGTCACAGTTCCCTTTTTTCAGAAAGCTTTTTCTTTAAAAGCAAAGATTAATTTTCACATATTAAAACAGTTACAGTTAAGTAGCACACTAAAGTGCTACAGTTCAGTAGTGCCCATCCGCCTCCCTTTCTCTTAGCAATTTCACAAGAGACAGCGTGAATGACAGCTCATACTTAGCTCTGTCTATGCATCCCTGCAATCCACAGCCTTGGAAGCAATTATCTCTGGTCAGCAGGTCACAGACTGATAGCAGGGCCTAAGAGAGTCCTCAGGAGCTCCTGCTGTCTCACTTTATTATCCCAGGTGCCCAAATGGGAACCTCTATAGAAACCCTATCCTTGCCAGGACCCAGACATGGCCTTCTCGACTCCCTTTCACCCCTTAGATTCAACACAGATCTCACAACTAGGGCTATTTTCCAGGCCACCAAATCCTCTTTCAGCATCCTGATGTCTCTTCCCAAACCTAACCATGGAGGGAGGTGTCTTTCCACCAGGCCCAAGGCTAGGTTCCAGTTGGATAATGCCTACAAGTACATCCACTTGAAAGTTAGATTAAATTCCCAATTTGACTGGCCAACAAGTCAAGGCCTTTTCCAAGCAAGGCAACCCCACAGGGCAGGAAAAGATGCCACCTATACATCAGCATTTTTGGCTTTATGAGGACTTTGCAGCTACCAATGATCCTGCCCACACAAATTATAGTCTTAACAGATCTGAGTAGTATAATTCTTGATATGGTACCACCCCATTCTACTTGGGAATTTACATCAACATGCAGTAATAATTTACAAACCTATGCAAGAGTGTGTATAAACATCTGGCTCTTCATTCTTTAGACATAACAAGACTAACTAATCATTCAAGACTAACAAAGTCACATCCACAGCTGGGAGAAAGGAAGGTTAGGGCTGTGTCCTTGTACAATAATTTGTTTCCATATTCTGGCATTCAGGAAATCCCTTATGTTTTCTCTATTTTTCATACATGTATTTCGCATTCATATGAATGTGTGTGGATATATATCATCCTGTTCTCCTATTTCAGGGTTGTAACATCTGTCCTCTGTATATACATATTTGTATATATACATATCAGAGATATATAGTTTTTAAAAATATTTTCCACAACATAGTGTGTTTTTTCCAACTTGTTGAGGGACTCTGGCATACAATTGATAGAATCTCCTCAATGACCAATAATGTCTGTTCATACCTAAGAGTGGGTTCTAAAAATTTGATTGAGGGGCTGGGATTGTGGCTCCGTGGTAGAGCGCTCACCTAGCACATGCAAGGCCCTGGATTTGATCCTCAACACCACATAAAAATAAAAATAAAGATATTGTGTCCAACTACAACTAAAAAATAAATATTTAAAAAAATTGATTGAAGTTGTGAGTGAACAGCAGGGCTTCACTTTAGAGTAGCTAGCTGGGCTTTCAAGTTAGGGGACCTCAATTTCAGTATCTACGTCTCTCAGAGGTCAGATTCCTCAGTGGAGACATTTCCATTTCCAGCCTGGTTACCAGTTCTGCAGGAAGCATGTAAATGTACACTTATTTCCCTTTTTTTGGTATTGAATCCAGAGTCTCAGCAGCATCTGGGGTCCCAATGCAGAGATGGTCTATTTGCCCTTTTCAAATAAATGTTCAGGCTTTAGCTGGAGCTAGGGAGGGGCAACTGCCCAACTATGTAGAGTAGAAAATGGAGTTTAAGGACTTACGATACAAACTTTCAAACAATTCTCCCTTACCCTCACTTTCTGAGGAACTATACTACCAATTCCTGGGATTCTGTGACTTTAATCAGGTTGTTTCCCAACTTTCAGTGTAAAGGTTCAGATCAAGTCTAATCTACACATCCCGCAGCCATCAGATTTTCAAGTCCCAAAATTTTGTTGCTATTGTCTCCTTTTATATTCTCCCCATTCTTATATTATGCCTCTAAAAGTTCTTAATATTGTTTTTCAGGTATTTAGGAGGTAAAAAAAAATCATGTGTTCAATCCATCATCTATACCCATAACAACATTTCAAAGCAACATGCTTACAAAGGAGCAAAGTAGTATACCAAAAATAAATGTAGTAGTAACCTTTGGGGACAATGAACCACAAAATAAATGTGAATCCACATGATACTATTGAATTAACAGCTTAAATGAAACTAAAAAATTAGATATCACAGCAAATTACTCTTCTGATACTTCTTCCCCTTAGGAGAAAATTATATATAATTTTGGTTTCCACATTTAAGAGACATGTGGGAAAACTCTGGAATAATGGAACCAAAAACTGATTTACCAAATTATTAAGCATATGAATAAAATTTATTTAACCTTAAGACTAAAAAGTAACAACATTATCAAGTGTATGACTGATTTCCCAAGGTAAATATTCATTAACTACTATTTGCATAAAGGAGTAACAAAAGAAAATAACATGATGTTATACTAAGAAAATGGGCAATTAAACATTGGGCATTAGGAGAAAAAGATGATTTTCAAAGAGTCAAATTCCCTCTGTGAAACAGAGGAGAGATGTGGACCATAAGACATCTGAATGTCTCTTCCTACTCTGAATAATGTAATTTATCATCACATTGATGTCTTTTTCCAAGGAAGTCTGTTTGTTAGACTACTGTGGTTCTACGTTGACAGATGGCATGTGTGTTTGGTTTATGTGCACCTCTAATCTAAACTCTTTAATTTCCTGCCTCATTAGAAAGCATAGCCAAAAACAGTTTAATTGACTGAAGATCCCTGAAAACAGAGGAAAGGCAATTAAGATAACAGGATTTTACAATTCATTTCGATGCTCAGAAACATATTATTTTAAATTATAGAGCATTAGGGTAGGGTTCAGAAGAGGCAATTAGCCTTATGCTAAATGACTATTTCTGAATGTATCTTAAAGCTAGATAATTTACAGCTAGATTTAAATTGTTTTGCTAAAATATTAAAAAAAAACACCCAAAGCAAAATACTTGTAAATTCAATTCATACATTAAGGAGGAAAAATGAGTACTGTGAATATTTATATTTAGACATTGAAGGCATTCAAAGACACTTAAATTATATATTTGACTATATTTGAAGTGCAAAACAATACTACACAATTCAATGTATGAACATCGAATTTCCTGCTTCAAAAAAGCAGTTTATAATATGATTAATTTACCTTCAACATGATTTGTAAAACTAATTGCATGTTAATTACATGTTTGTTTCATCTGTTACTGGAATTGAATATATTAACATCAACAAAACATCCCAGGTAGAGACTCAGGTGATAAACATTTTATGATAAGGGAGATAATTTAATGTCACTCTTTGGGATGAGCACTATCAAATCCACATTGTCTCACAGTCATCATTATATCTATGATGTTTCCATTTTGCTTTTTTTCTGACTCTGAGCATACAGCTAATGTTTAACATATGTTGGGATTTTCCCCTTAATTCTCTATGAATTTTTTTTTTACTTTCTTAAGTAGTTTAAGGGCCTGCATTGTTTCTAATATTTTATTGATAGCCCATAGTAAAACAACTTTTACTCCAAAGCAATTTATCAAATTTGTAAAACATACATATTTGCTTAAGTGAAGCATAACTTTGCAGTTCAGCTTTGTAAATGAACTGAACTGAGTGAGAAGATTGAAGGGAATTGAAGAAATTTCTTACAAGGTCTGCATGATCTGGCCTATGTGGTTTTTAACCAGAAGTTCCTAGTATGTTACCATCATTTGGTCTTTATTTAGAAGGAAAAAAACCACTAACTTCATCTGTAAGAAACGCTTCTGGAAGAGTTATCTGAAGGAAACCCAGGCTGATTATTTTACTTCGATTTCTTATGATATTCCATGTATTCTTGAAAAATTGTATTTATATCTTACAAATGAAATCATTTGAATTACTAAGAGATTTTGCTTTTTGAAGATTCTATGTGAAAAGAAACATCATTAATATTTATCAGGACAATGCTATGCCTTCCTCCAGTTTTCTATTTTAAACCTAATTATCTATAAATTAGCTTGGATACACATACATGTGTGTATCTAAGCTTATATTCATGCATGTATATGATAATATACAAATAAACAAGTTTAAATAAAGAACCCAGTGATAGATTATATTTATTATAGATCTTGATTGAATTAATGACACTATCAAAATTGATTCCAGATAGCTGGAAAATATTGAATATGCTTATGAGGTAAAATTTAACTCAATAATGATCTATGTGGGATTAATAACCAAGAATTCAGTAGTGATAAGTATAATTCTGAAGTGACTATTCAAAAAAGTGATTGAATAAAAGTATCTTGTAATTATAAAACAGATTCCTAATCTGTTCTACCAGACTATTTCTAACCTGTTAATTATCAAAATACTCTTCAGAGTATATTAAGCTTATAAAAACAGGCAATAGTTCTTATTTAAATGATCATCTTTCCCTTATTCCACAACAAGAGCAATTAAAGCAGAAAGTATAAAATCTGTCATGCGAAGTCCTGCTTAGAAAGAATATTTAGCAAATTTAACTAACATATCTTGTTTAGAAAATTATTTTAAATTGAAAATTCTTACATTTTCCTATATATGTTCCTTAGGCTTTACTTTCCATATCCTTTAAATTTCATGAATATACCAACTTCTTATGCTTTCATCTAAAGAACCCAGTGATTAAGTGTATCACATATGCTTTCATCTAAAGCCCTCTGACTAATAAGTATTAATAGTTGCCCCCCAAGATGCCCATGGTAAAGGTGCTTTCACCAGCAATGGCTGAGCTGCATTGAGGAGCTTTGAGTGCTTTCTTTCTGCCTGAATCCTTTCTCTAGGATCTAGAAGAACAGAGTTAGGCACCAGGCAGTTTGGAGAATAAAGGACAAGGACAATGAGAAATCATTTTTGCTTGCTTAGAAAGTATTTTACTCACAGAAGGTTTTTGTATATCTAGTTAACATTTTTAAGTGTTCTGAATGATGTCAATTCCCCATAATTTGTGTGTTCTTAGCTTCAGTGTTTTCAGGTTCACAGAAATTTACAGAAGGATTTTGTTGTTCTCACTGTGCCTACAGCTAGAATTGATAGAATGCTCTTCTGTACCAATGCTGAATTTTTTTCCCCTTTGGCCAAATTAGAAATTCTACTAAAACCCTGATTGAATTTCTAGTTAGTGAGCCCTTATTCAAACAGAAGTGAATAAGAAGATATCTTAAATACCCTTATTAAGAAATAAATTAGTTTTTGACAATTTATAATATTTGTCCACTATAAAGCATAAATAGTGACATAAGTGAGTGTGGAGCTAATGGCAATATTTTCAATAAACAAATCTTTATTATTAATGCAATTTTGTTCAAGGATAACAATGGTCATATACTATATGAGTTGCCTGTTGCTGCAGAAGAAAACACCTACAAATGTCAGTGGCTTACAATAATAAACATTCATTAGGTTGTATTTTCTATGGGTCAGGAACTTGACGTGTTGCTTAGTTGTATGGTTCTGGCTTCAAATCTATAATTAAGTTGCAATCATGATGACATTCAGGGCTGCAGTCATTTAAAGGCTTGATTGGGGATGATCTGCCTCCAAATTTATACACATGATTGTTGGCAGGTGACATCAATTCCTCTCTATGTGGGACTTCTTACTACGTGGCAGCTGGCTTCCTTGGCAACTAGGAAGCCATGGTATCTCTCTAGTTGCACATTATTAGTTCCTTTTTTTTTTTTCCTATTCATAAGAAAACTCAGGGGCTGGGCTCAGTTGTTAGAGTACTTGCCTCACATGCGCAGGGCCCTGGGTTCAATCCCCAGCATCACTACCGAAAAGAGAGAGAGGAGGTCATAAGAAAACTCAGCCCTCACTCCCAACTTTGGGAGTGTCAAAGAATTTGTGAACATATTTTAAAATCACCGCACATTTACAACATTTTTTGCAAAGGGCTTTGAAGTTATTAAAACCATAATGTGGACCTAAATTCTCTCCATAAGTCATAACCAGAAGTTAATTAACTTTCAGACTAATGTTCTAACCACTAGCCTACTTCATCTAAGGAGCCCTGAAAATTCAGAGCCTCTGAGTGACACAACTGTTCTATATTTAAACAACCTTATGTAATTAATTTTATGTCTCAAATACATTTAGCAGTCAGAAATCAGATGTGCTTCAATTTGACTTTTAAATTTTATATAAATTTTTTTGAAAATTTTTGACAAAAATATTTATTACATATTATTTTTTTGTTTCACAAATGAAGAGAGGATGGCTGTGTTTCTATCCCAACTCAAGCTGCCAGCAGCAATGTTAGCTGCTCAAGCTCATGGGAGGCCTGGACCACCAGGAAAGGATGGGTTACCTGGGCCACCAGGAGACCCTGGACCCCAAGGTAAGTCTTCAAGCATAATATTTGTTTACCAATTTTTAACCCCCAGTGTTTACAACATGCTAATTACAGTTAATATATAATATAAAATATAGAGAGAAAATAGCTTGTTAATATTTGACTTTCTAGAAGTCAAATATTTGAAGAAATTAAATTTCTTCAAATTTAATTATCTACTATTCTAAATGCATTTTAATATTTAGTACAACAATAACAGCAATGTACATTTTCATATCATTATCAACAAATCTTATGTTTAGACATCCTTTAAGCTCTAAGTCAGACAAGACTCATCTTAGAATTGTAAGGAAACTGAGCAGTGTCTTAGAAGATTCTACTACAAATAGTCTCCTGGGTCCAAAGTATATTGGGGAAAAATTTTAGAATCCTTCTGCTTTAATAGAGCTTGTAGATAGAAACTCTTAGCAAAACAAAATAATAAATTGTTCCATTGACAACAGCTTGATAAGAGGCATGATCTTAAATTTGGCTT